>NW_023339707.1:1692241-1707842 GCF_004916995.1 Morone saxatilis | reverse complement strand
CACAGTTTTTAGTCATGTGGTCCTTGGTGTGTGTGTGTGTGTGTGTGTGTGTGTGTGTGTGTGTGTGTGGCTGGCAAGAGGGTCAAACAGACAAGAGGAGCAGGTGGCACCCAGGTGGGTGCTGCCGGGTTGGTGGGTGAGGATTGGTGGGCGCTGCCCTTTCACGATCCACATGCCATCTGCCTCGGCCGACAGTGACTGCGTCCCAGTGACAAAGAGGGAACAGAGGGACGGAGGACGAAGACTGCACTGCCATATTAGAAAACCTACTGATTTTTGCCACCGCCCTCCACTTCATCCTCACTGTAGAAGCCGCTCTGACAGACTTGGCTCCGGTTCCTGTAGTAAACTACACTACTGTTATGTTTGTTATGTTAATTCTACACCAGTGTGACATTATGCCAGCAGTGTCTATATTAATGGTGGCAATACATCTGGTGGGCATAAACTTGACTCGAGTCCAGCTTGTTTCAACTTACAGAAACCTACATCTGTTTTGCAGCAAGGAGTAAAGTGGAGGGATTGGACCCGTCTCCATAGAGACTTGATGTCACACTCTGCCAATTTAATTTGGCAAACCAATTTACGGAATAGTTAATTGCAACACTGCTCTATTTAACAGTCAAATGAGCTCTGGAAGATGTCCTCGGTCTTGTGACCTTAGAAATGTCATATATTTTAATCGGTGCTAGGGAGTGGCTTGAGCAATAGTTCACCGTGCACGGCGTCCTTTTATGACAACTTCTGTGGTTTTTCATCCTCTAAATCAAAACAGGATGAATGAGGGGGTCAGGGTGTCCATGCGATCTGCTGGAGGCTTTATGAGGGTCTGCTTCACCTGGCTTTCTTGTTATAAAAATGGAGACTGGCAGAAATAAAATGGGGGCTTGTTGCAGTGCTTAAATCCGTCTCAGCTTTCTCTATCTTCCTCCCATCGGAACGAGAGAGGGGGAAAAAAGTCGTTTGAGCTATTTACGAGGAAGGTCACACTGAGAGGGCATGGCAAGGAGCCAGCAGTCTCTCTCTTCCACCTCCCTCTCTCCATGTCTTCCTTTCATCCACTCCGCACCACCTCTCCTCTACCTCTTGTAACTCTGAACGCTAAAATCAACACTTTTATTTTGGGACTGGACCTGTAGGTAGTGGATATTTTGCAGCAGTGTTTAGTTTTCAAATGTTGCAATCATAAGTCAATTTAAAACATAAACAAGGACAGTTCATTTTGAAAGAGTGACGGCCACTGGAGAAACACTCAACTACCCATGCTGTAACTCACTCACTCAGTAAGTCAGGGGCAGACCTTCATGACTGTTGGACTGGCCCTGCCTTGCTGCCAAAAATGTAAATGTTGTTCACATCAGTAATTACATCTTATTGGAAACCGCTTTTGGATCACAGTCAATGACATTCTTCAATTTGGTAAGTAAAAGCAAGACTAATGTTTGCTGAACAGTCGCCACCTATGGCAATTACAAGATATTGGCACATTGGATTTTCCTACATTTCCCAACATGAAACATGCTTTTATAGTTTCTAATTTTCTAACAAGGCAAGTGTTTGAGAACAACCCTTTCTCTCTTTCTCTTTTTAATAACAGGTCAGCCCAACTCTACTGTTCTGCCACGGTTCGGTTGACCTTCTTTGCTAGTTCTCTCTCTTTTTCCTCTCGCCCCTGTCAGTTACAGATTTGATGGATGGAAGGATGGAGGGATGATGGAGAGAGTCTCTGGTCAGGAGCTCAGTAATAACTTTTAGCAGTCTAGCCAGGAGGCTGGAGGCCCAGACTGCAGCTGTTCCATCCCCCCGCCTTCCCTCCCTCCCTTCCCCACTAATACCCGCCTCTCTCGCTCTGCCTCAGTGGCTGTTCAACAGCACTAATGTATTCTGCTCTCTTCGTTCTACAGATATTCAGGCCCAACAAATGAGCTGTAATTAAAGCTCCAATATCGTCTGATGATTTTGATTGATATTATAGTCAAGGTGATCAGTGCTACTCTTGCCCTTAACCGGCACTGACTCCACATACTGCTGCATCAGAAGGTGTTGTTTTAATAGTCCTGGGGTATTAATTGGTCACTTAACCCAATTAACAAAATGCAAATAAGAAAATGTGTAATGTGAAATCTAAAATTTGGCCGAACCAACGGGACGCATTGAACATCAGCAATAACAATCGACAGTTGAACCCTGATGCGCTCTTCCTCTCGCTCCACAGGTCCTTGTACCTCCGAGCCTCAGCACCTCCCCTCACACACTTGAAAACTCCAGAGAGCACTACAGCAGGAGTAGGCAGCAGCAGAAGCAGGAGAGGGTTAGATTGGGTGTGAAATAGGCTCTGCAACAAGGAAAAAGCACCGTGGCATCGCTGGCGTTGCGGGCGAGCAAGAGCACCTAGTAGAGGGCTCTTCCTTTGATGTTTAATTTAGAGAGAGAGGGAGGGAGAGGCTGAAAGGGTGGGTGAGGGGGTGGATAGAGGGAGAGATGGTGGAAGTGTCGAGTGTGCTGAAACTCCACTGTTTTTCCATCAAAGGCTTTGGGTTTCATCTCCTTTTCATTTATTCACCAGCAGTGATAAAGGAATACTACGGGCAGGAGCGCAGCAGATGAGAGAAAAGGCTCAGGGATGGTGAATAAGGAAAGAGAAGAGGAGGAGGGAAAGGAAGGAGGGAGGAAGAGCAGAAGGAAGCGAGGAAAATGAAAGAGGTTCATAAAAGGAGGTTGTGGTGGAGGGTCAAGCCAAATCTGCCTCATGGAAGCCGCTCTCCACACCATTTTCCTCTCCTGTCTTCTCTTTTCTCTCTCCTCCTCCTCCCGCATCCCTCTTCCCACTCTATCCCCTCCTCCTCCCTCTCTCAATCTCTCCTTCCCCTCTCTTCTGCTGGGGAGTCCTTCCTCCTCCTTTCTGCTCACTGAGAGAGAAGTGGAGCTGTGTGCCAGGCGGAGGAAGCAATTAAAAATTAATGGAAGCTGAGTGATAGAGAAACCTGCAAGGGCGTGCCGCCCACCACATGCACACACACACACAAACACACGTCTGCATTCAGTAACACAGTTTCCCTCCTCTTTTCCTGTACTCTATGCCTCTCCCTTCCTCAATTTCTCTTCAGTGTCTCTCTGTTAGAGCGTCAGCCGGGACGAGGAGAAATAGAAACAGTGAACACAGCGGAGGCCAAACCCAGACACCCGCTGTCTGAAGGCGGTTGCAGTGTCGTGATGCATTTCCTACAGAATTTCCTGCTAAATGTGACATGAAGTCATGCATAGTTTGTCATAATAAATGTGAAGTTTCATATTATGCATGATCTTGTCCACACTGGGCCTACAGTCTGCAGATGTGGACATCCTTTAGTTAGTGTTTTCAGACTCAAAGACTCAGTTTCTTATACTTTGTGCTTTACCCTGACAGTGTAGACAAAACAAAATCAACTGTGGTGATGTGAGCAAACAAAATGGTGGCTTTGCAGTCAGGACAGAGTGTTGGATGTGGTTTGGAGGGTGGCTCGTCACCTTGAACCCGTCATCATTTTCAAACAGCCTTATTGAACGCTCCACCAAACACACTGTCCAGAACACACCACCATATGCGTATCATTTTGAAACTGTCTTTAAGAATTTTAAGAATGTTATACAATATTTTGTTTTTCTTGCACCCCTAATACTAATGTGAAGTTTCATCAGGTCCTCATTGGGCTGCTATATATGAGATTTGTGGTTCTAACCTTTATAGGCTGCTTATTAACCATAAAGCTGGCAATGTATTTCATTTTGTATGTTCAAACAGGAAATACTGTGAGTTTACAAGAAAAAAAAACTCAATTTGGCTATAATTCCCACAGACTGAAGACAGACTGAAAATAAAACGTTTCTCTGGTTCACTTTACTCAGGGCTCTTCTTTACACCTTGGCCTGCAATTGGTTATCCATGTTGTGTCAGTTTATATTAGTTTGACTGAGGTTCTGTATTGTTTGTTTTCTCTCTCTCTCTCTGGTTCTGTTTGTCCTTAGTGAAGGACATGACCTCTAACCCCTGTCCTGGGATAGCCCCTCCTATATCTCAAACACATACACACATACAAGCTGGAAGCCCTCAGGGCGCAGTGACCATGTGATCAGAACTAATTTGCATTCTGAAGAGGAGGATGTAGACCGTGCTACGCCACACACATATAGAACCACCCCCGACCCTTGACCTCAACGCCCTCCTCTCCCCCTTCCTCGCACATCTCCCACATCCCACAGATGAGCTGATTCCCCAGAGGTGGACCACTGGCCCTTTGTTCTGAGAGAAGGCAGCCAACATACACCTCTCTTTTGGTGCAGGACGAGGATTTAAATCTTAAAGAAAGTCTGTGCAACGTTCTTGCTTTGTCAAAAAAAGAGAACTTTGTTCCAGTGCAGAGGAGGTGACTTCAGCAACCTCCTCCCACAGCAAAATATACTGCAAACACACTAAAGTAGAAGAGAAACAATGCATTGATTCTTTTCTCTCAGGCTTCAGGTATTTTAACTTAAGTTAAATAAATATGTGTCCAATATACAATTTGAAATAATCCTTATGTTCTAATATCCATTTTAAAGGATCATTCCACTGATTTTACACATGAACATCAATTCAACCAGTATAACACTGGTCTAATGAATGAATGAAAGAAATGCTATTGAGTTGTGTTAGAGTCAGTGAGTGACAGTGAGATGAAAGTTCTGGAAAAAGCCATCAAGTGAACATTGAGTTAAGATTTCAAACGAGGGTTTCCGAGGTCAAGAATGAACTTTCAGTTTAAGACATAGAAAACATTCATTTTAAACAGGAATGGTTAGTGGAGAAGGCACCAAAGTACAAAGCATAAAAGTACACTGAATCCTAACTGTTTGCAGAACTGGCTCTCTGCAATGCTCTGTGGCTGCGAGGAGCTCATTGAGAGGTGATGCAAACTGAAAGTTGGTGGCAGGCACAGAAAAAGTTGTAAGACATGGGGTTGAGCGAAGCCAGGCCTTTGCTGTGCAGCACACACTTGGCAGTTTTTAGGTCGCAGTGTGCAACGCTGCTACGTGGAAGATAGCAGAGGCATGCGGTTACACCCTACTCCATCTCACAGGGGCCTGTGGTGGGCGGCCATTTTGGTTAGACCCATGTCGGTCTGCACTGGGGGTTTCACTACCGCACCCTTCCCCTCCTCTACCTCCCCCACGCTGCAGCTCCTCCCTCTTAAAACTAGCTAAAATCTCAGTTTACAACATTATGTGGCGGAGTGTAGCCACTGCTGCCGCCGAAAATTACAATTATGCTGCACATGTAACATGGCTATCCTGGGCAGACTGTGTGCTTTGTGAAGTGCAGCTCCAGTAGAAGCCATCATCGTGTGAAAGGCTGCAGTGTTTCTGGGGCCATGTGTGGTGTGTTATCAAGGTGAAAATGGACAGCCGCTGCTACATCTAACACGGTGTTGTGACTGCAGCCATGGATACGAAAGGGAAGGGATACAAGACAGAGCCTGAGATAGAAAGTACCAAGAACTACAGACACTCACCTATGGCATTGGAAGGAACACGCCGCAGCAACATGGAAAAGGAGAAAAAAAAGAGACAAGTTAGTCAAATCATCTTCAGGCAAGCAGCATAAAATCATAGCACAATAATTGCACAATAAAGGCTCAGCTCATAAATTGGTCATTCAGGGGGTTCCAGCAAGATGAGGAATAGTTTTAACTTCAATTTAATTGAAATTACCCTCATTAGAGCATGTGTAAGAGTCACTGTTGGTTTCACTCTCATCATTTGTAATTTGTAACTTTGTATATATGGGGTCTCTTCAGATCAAGCAGTCAAAATAACACATTTTACTTTTGTCTGTTAGATCGTGAATTCAATCTATGAGGTGGTTTATTTGAGTTTCTGTTAATCAGCAGACACAACGAACACGTGAAAAGGTGATTGTTTTTTTTCTCTTCCTCCCTTTTCATTCTCCAGTCTCAAGATGGGCGGGCCACCTCAGTAGTGGTTTTATATTTTTCCTGCGCTTAGCTTAAGTGACGCAGCGGAGGGGGCTTGTGAAATTCCAGACAGCCTCATTAAAGCGCAGTAATTGTTTTGCGAACGGCAGCTCATAAAAACAGCCCCTCTGCCACATCTCTTCCTATAAAAGGGAGTCGGGCTGGGAGGGGGGGGGCGGTTGTAGAGGTACAGGACAAGGGGGACCCCAACTGTGGAAGTACTGGCAGAAAAGGCACAGGAGAAGAAGAGCGTGGGGTGTGTTTGGGGCAATGATGCCTCAAATTACCTTTCTTCAATCTTTTAATGGGACTACATGCGGAGGTTTGTGCGATCCATTGGTTTATTATTATGGCCAGACTGATCAATGTCATATTGATCGCTAAAGAGAACTTTTTTCTATGGATAGTTTGACTCCATCCAGCATTGGTTGTGGTATCAGCCTTCTAACCCCCCACCAACACACCTACACGTGTGTGAGCAGTAAAGATTAATCATGCATACAGAGTGCAGGCACCCACACAGATTAGTTACGAACATACAAAATACAACACACAAAAACTAAATCTGCCATGACTTTTCTCTGTGGAGCGGTTGTGACCCACAGTGCAATATGCCCCACTTCTTTCTTTGATTTCTTTCTGGATTTCTGTCTCAGAGTCCCGCTGACATCGCTCTCTCAGCACATAGCCAGAGGCCTGCAGGCAAAAAAGCCTTCTCCTTCATTGCACCACCTAATGAGGTAATAAGGGTGAAGCTTCACCAAATGTGTTTGTTTTTCACACCCGGGCCCTGCTAATTGCCTTCTCCCGCAACCCCACAGTTTGCATAATGATGCCAGTTGACAAACTACTCTTCCCATGCTAATGATGACGAAGGTCATGTCAATGCTATGTCTGCTAAATTTAAAAATGCATCTTTTCCTCTTGCACTGCGCTTTTAAAAAGATGGAAAACAACTTGCTAAAAAAGTTCTGATTGGATAATCTGAGTGAAAACCTGTTTCCCTGTTTCTCATGCAGTCCGGAAATTTCCAATGATAGTAGGGCTGCAACTAAAGATTGTTTTTCAATTCATCTGTCGATTATTTTCATGATTAATCGCTCCATAAAATGTCAGCAAATGGTTAAAAGTTTTGTGCCCAAAGCTCAAGGTGACATCCTAAAATGTCTGTTTTTTCAAAAAACCCGAAGAGATTCAGTTTACTGTCATAAAGGACTAAAAACACAGAAAATATTCACATTTAAATCTCAGAATTTTAACGTTACCGAAAACGATTACTCGATTATCAAAATAGTTGGTAAATAGTGGAACAGTTGATAACTAACTGACTAATTATTGCAGCTCCATACTACAGTAAGTGAAAGTGCAACTTTCTGACAGTATCCTGTGCATGAGATTTTGCACCTTTTTACACATTTTCAAAGCAGCTGAAGTGAGGTTCAATGCGAAATGTATGGCGAACAAAAGAAACAAAAGCAAATGAGGGCAGTTGAAATTTTGAGGTGGAGAAAATCCCTCAGTGGGTTTCACTTTCACATGGTGATTAATCACTTAAGAAGATTGCGCCCTCTCCCCCGTAGCCCCCTCCCCCCTACCTCCCTTCCCCAGCACTGATTCTCATAACAGGATTGGTCTGGCTAATGTCTCCCCACTTAACATATTTCAAGCCCCTGCTGAAAGGTGGCACGTTTTCATGTGAAAAGGAAGATGAATCGTAAAGACAAAAGACAGATGAAAGTTCTTGATTTTCTCTTCTCTGGGGGGGGGGGTTAGCAGGGGCTTGTTTGGATTTCCTCTCTGCATAGCTCTGTGTAGACAGAGTGAGCTAGCAGGGGGTCCCCACTTTCTCTGCAACTAAAGGGATTAGCTGTAATTGGGACAAAAGCACTGTCCTCAAGCTTTTTTCGCCCTGGGCCTCCTGCTTTAGCAGGCCGCTAACTACAGTCGGCTCCACTGCTGGCATCTTATCTGTTCCGACTAGTCAAATTTGTTCTGCTTGGAGTACTTGGGTAGGGGGGAAAAGTACTCTAAGAAGCTCGCAGACTCATTTAGACACTTGTGGAAAGAATCCTTCAGTGATTTTGTGTTTGAGGTTAAGAGTACATATGAGACTGGGGAACTGTTTCATTTATCTGTGACCTTTCCACTGGCCCGGCTGTTATTTCTGCCTTGTCTCGTTCTGGTGGCGCTGAGAAGGCTCACATGTTTCCTTTCTCACTCTCTTATCTGACATGTCTGCAAGGGCCTCGCCGCCTATGAAAATGATGCCACAAAGGCTGGGGAATTAGAAGAAGAAGCGGAAGAAGATGCTTTGTGACTGTAGAGAAAGCCTGTTTCTACATGCCATCTATTTTAAGTCTTGAACGGCAGTTCTTCACTGTCGTCAGCTGTTTTCGCCTGGAGAAAAAAAGAAACTGGATGCATATTGAATATTGCAGCATCCTCCGTGTAACCTTCATCATGCATCCTGCTGCAAGGAATCAATAAATGATGAAGGAGGGCTGGCCACTTGGCAGGTTACATTTGTGATCCTGAGGTCAGCTGCGATGACTCTTAGCGCTGACAGTGCTTCGTAAATCCAGAAACCCAGGGCTGAAATCAAAAAGATCTAAACAGTGAGTGGCAAGGGGCAAAACAGAAGTCCTACGTCTTCTCCCACCTAAACTCACCCCAAGAGAGCCCTATTAAATTGTACAAAATTCAGGCTGACTGGGCTGACTTTATGGCTACCAGATGGCATGAGAGGTGCCTGGGCTGCCTGTGAACTAGCCTCCACCCCTGTAAAACAGTGACCAGTTGACCCTAGAGCCATATAAACCTGGTGTCTAAGACAACAAGGCTCCAGCCATCGAGACATGTCACTTTGGTCAAGTCACCTGAGGAGGCCAGCTTATTGTTTAAACTTGCTCTCCCTGGCCTTCGATTCCCAGTCCTCTCTTCAGAGTTCACTTTATGAGGGTAAAATTGCTGTGCGGTGCAAAGACCTTGGTGGCTCTCCGGTAGGACAGTAGTACAGACGGTATAAGCCCTAAATCACATTTTAGGTACAATTATTGCAGCATGCAAACTTGCAACTTGCAACGTCTACTCTTGTTCTGCTTTTGCTGCAATGGAGAAGAATTTAGAGATTCCTTCTGTATTGTTAAATAGCTCGAGTAGCCCTTTACTAACAGAGAACCATGCAGTTGGGTTAGCACCTTATTAGGAGCCCTAATGATGCCAACTGATAAAGAAGTGTATTTGCCACAGACTTGCCTCAGAGGGCTCGTTTCTAGGTGTCACAGAAGGTTCACGACCCTTCGCGACCTCACTGTGAAACAGCCAAAGCCACCTCTGACGGACTTTACGGTCTGGACTACTGTAAAAATAGAACAAAAAAAGGAAAGGGTGTGATGCTGGAGGGGAGGGGTTGCGTCTGGCCTTAAGAAATGCAGGCTCACTCTACAAACACTATCTTGAGAAGTAATCAAGGGAGGAACACTTAAAGGCTTAATTGCCCCAAATGTCTTTTAATGACCTGAAGTCGCAGCCCTTCTTTTACGTCCTTGGTTTTAATGGCCAGAGAGCCCGGGCCACAGAGAGGTCAGAGAGGGGTCAGGTTGAATAACATGCCAACAGAAAGTTTTGGCAGTACGGCCCGCTTAGGTAGAAGCTGGGAGGTTAAAACTGGGCAATGTAGAAAGAAGCTGTTGTGGCTTCTGAGAGAGGAGTTTGTTCTAGAAGAGGAGGTGTGGGGGCCAGAATATTCAAGGCCAAGTGTACATCTAGGGGAAAAAAAACTAATAGTGTTTACATAAAGGGGTTCTTTTGCAGAGTGAGCAAATGAGGAAACTGTGGTTTGAGGATGGTGTCAGGCCCTGCTGTTGTGTAAGATATGATCTGGCTGCACCGGATCCATCCCCGACCTGACAGATACCACTGACCACGAGACAAACTGGAACCAGGGCGACTCTTCAAGTGGACGATGGTCTGTTTGTGTCGTCACACTTTTTTTGTCCATCCTGTTCTCCTCATTTCCCTCCCTTCCTTTCACATCTGGAGAGCAGGACTGGTTTCCTTGCCATTCCCCATGCATGCACACACACACACACTGACGTCATGTAGATTGCTCTGCCTGATGGGAAGCATATGAGCTGAGAAAGGAACATTAGAGGAAGGGGGTGTTGTCACCAGAACACACAAGCTATCTGCCAGAACTCGACTAAACTCAGTTTTTCCGGGACTTTTTTTCTTATCGTCAAAGGTTACTGCTTCTTTACTGCAATGTAATCCTCTAAACCAGGTAGATACAAATGTTTCTACCCTTGGTTTAAATCTCAGTTCAGTTCGTTAAATTCCAAAAACAAGCAATTTTATTGGTGCGGCACTCTGATGCTTCTACAAACCAGTGCATCCTCTTAAAGGTGGCTGATAAAAGGCTAACTGCACTCTGTATCATTCTACTTGCAGCATTTAGCTATAACAGCAGGAATTGCTGGCTCTGCATGTGGAACTTCAGGCCAGAGTTATTGTGCACTCCTCCCTCTTGCAAAACAGTGCAGGGGGGATGTTGAAGAACTCTTCTTGGCTCTGGCAGGACAATTGTTGCCTGCCTTCCCGCCATTCATCGGCTAACTCTTTCCATGGCAGCACAGACATCTGAGCCAAAATGAAAATCCCCACAGTGCAGCTCTCCTCTGTTTGGTTGTTTGCCACCACCACCACCAACACTATCATCACTTCTTCAGCAGGAGCCAAAATGGTTGCCACAAAGAACAAAAAAAGAAGAAAATAATACAACTGGAAGTGAGAGGTTGCTGGCTAAAGTTGCACCTGGTCTGTTATTGATTTATCTTTTATTATTACTATAAATACTATTTCTTACTTCAAGATGTTGCCTCCTGTCTATTTTTTCTAGCTCTAAAAACTCAAATCTCACTTGAACTGATATATAGTTGTTGCAAAAAAGGGCTGCAACTGACAATTACTTGTATTGTTGATTAATCAATTAGTTGTTTGAATGTCAGAAAATAGTAAAAAAAAACATAATCATGTTGAAGTTGTTTCCCAAATCCAAGGTAGATGTCCTCAAATGTCTTTTTTGGTCCAGAACCCAAACTAATTCACTTTACTGTCATAAAGCGACAAAAGAAAGCAGAAAATATTCATAGAGAATTGTCACTTTTTTTCTTAAAAAAATGACTCAAACTGATTAATCAATTAAAATAGCTGGCAATAAATCAAACAGTTGACAATGAATCCATTAATTGTTGCAGCTCTATTTGTTTTATACCAAAAATAAGCACCATGTCAACACTGCATCCCATTTTCATTGCACTTTTCTGAGCCTCATTTAGCATTTTTTCTCTTCCCCTCTTCCTTCTTTTCTTTTTGTGTTTCTTTGGTTCATGTGCAGCACTGTAACACCATATTGGTGCCACCTGCCACCAGGAAAAAGCTGAGAAGGCTTGAAATGATCAGTCACGCAAACATACACAGCCTAGCACACACTCCCACTCTCATAAACACCAGCCATAAGCAAGTGCTGTGCATCCAACAAGAATGAGTGGTAAACAACAGCACCCACTCGCATAATAGTGAGAACAAAACAGCCAAAACAACAATCCGATTAAAGTAGCGAGAAGGGTTAGGTGGTGCTGGAAATGAATTGTGCGTACTTTGCAGTTGGTATATAAGCCCTTTCGTGCTGAGGGGCGATTACCTAGTTTGCAGCACTGGTAATCTGAAAAGCAGCTTGGAGAGAGTTTTTAAAGACGCAGCAGTGGTGGCAGCCTGTCCTCTCTCCCCCCTGACCAGCATGGGCCACCCTCGCAAGGCTGCTAAAAAGAACCATATAGAAGGCGCAAAACCAAATGAACAGATCCAATATGATAACAAAGTGCTTTGTGAAGTAGGTCAGCCGATAAAAGTGGGTCCCCTGTGCACACGACGATGGGCCTCTCGCAAAACGTGGTGTACACACATTCTGTAAACAATGTCAGTCAATCAAGGAAAAGATAAGAATGTGAAATATAATTGTATTGTTGGTTTAATTGCTGTTTAAGGTGTTGTTTACAACCCTGCAGGCAGCACCAAAACCAAACTCTGAGCTCCTACGGGGCATGCCCAAAGGAGAGATTGCAGGCACTGCTCTATTTTTGAGGCTGCTGACCTTTGTCTCCTTTCTCCTCAGGAGAATAAAGACGAGTCCGGGCTGGAAATAATACCAGACTCCTTTTAAGCTGCCACTTACTCCAAGGAGAAGCGGAAAGAGACGTGGAGTGGAGCTGAAAGCCTCAAACAAACTTGGTGTTACGTCCTTCTTTTGAAAGCAAACGCCCCTGCATACAGTCACTGCATGGACTGGGCATGGCTGTTGGACTGTCTGTTTCGCGAAGTTACAAAAATTGTTAAACCAGCCCCCCCACCCCAATTTGGCCATCAAAAAGGGGTCAGATGCTGCACTTTATATAAAACACACCAGCGCCTATAATGAATGTGAAGTCGGGCTGAGTGATTCGAGAAAGAGAAAAAATCTCCAATTTCTCTGATTCCAGCTTCTCAGATGTGAATATTTGCTGGTTCCTTTAATCCTCTATGACAGTAAACTGAATACATTTGGGCTGTGGACAAAACAGACGTCACCTTGGGCTTTGGGAAACATTTTTTTCCTATGTTCCAACATTTTATGGACCAAACAACTAAAATCTACTTAATCGAGAAAATGATCCCAAAACGATTAACTACTTAATCATTATTTGCAGCCCTATTTTTAATACAATACCAATACTTTTAATCAAAGCTGCCAGTGTTTTATAGTTTTTAAACAAAATCTAAATCTTTCAAGCTGACCAAGCCTTGTAGTCTATACACTCAAACTCCTACCTGTTGCTCTTGCCAGCATTTTAACTTGCATAATGCCAGTTAATGGTGTGGGTATTTATGGATTGAATTTTCCACCTTCTGTATATAATAATCTGCATATAGGTCTAATAGGCCTATTAATACTGTGCACCATAACAAGCTGAGGTGTTGACCAAGAAACACAGCCAAATTATATAGCACACTTATAGTATATGCCTTAATAACCCTTACGTAAGACTCTCAAACAATGGAGTTGCTCGCCCTGCCATTTTTTGTGTCCACACCAGAAAAATAGAAAGGAAAGAGAGGGAGTGAAAGGAGGGATTAGTAGGAGGGATAGAGGCAGAGGCCCACATCTGGGTAATTGGGGATGACAGGCCTTGGATCATCCCTCCTGACAACAGAACCAGGGGGGTGGGGGGTTGACTGTGGGTGAAGGATGCCCGAACCCTATGGAGTATGTAATGAGGCACAGTACAGTGGCAGCTTGAAAAAATAGCTGTTATAGGACTTACCGGTGACCTGAAACTTTCTTGAGAGTGTAAACACTTTGCTTTTTGAAGTTGTGTTATCAGCATGTGGACAGAAAATGAAACTGAGGCGCGAGGACGAGGGGGTGGCTGTGTGTATGTGTGTGAGAGCAGCAGGGCCAGGGGTTACAAGCTCGCAAGATAGAAACCTAGTACGTGTCGAAGTGAACAAGAGCATCGTTTACGTCTCCGGGTTTCATCATCATTCCGCTCCTGTCATCTCGGTGAGAGTGTGTGTGTTCATGCTTCTGTGCACTGCAAATCTACTGCCACTGAGATAGCACGCGCGCACGCACGCACGCACACACCAACCAAACACACACGCACCACGACCCACAACACACCACACCACACACACACACACAGTGATACATAAAACGGGGGGAAATATTCACACCCTCTGCTCTACGCTGACATACTTCCAGCAGCAGGTTGGCAGGTTAAACTGGGCCCTCAAGACTCCTCAGTGATGATGGTTTGCATCCATTTTTGATCTTATTAGCAATAATATTGTTGTTTGATATTTACTTTAACCCAGATATGTAAATCTTTATTCCAGTCCCGTTGAGTAGCGTGGAGGCAGACAGTACCACTCTCATCTCGTCTGCCGTAAAGCCGCTGTGAAACTGCATAGTTCGGTTCCACTGAGGTAAGCATGCTGGGAGCCCGTGGGACCCTGTGTGTGTGGGAGAGTGAACTGTGCAGCATGGGCTGTGAGGCACACTGTAATGCGGGGGGAAAAAAGGAGAGAGAAAAAAGAGAGAACAAGAGAAGAATGGATGAGAGCGAGAGGGAGGAGGGAGAGAGGGGTAGAGCGAGCGAGTGAGGGATGGACGGATGGTTGGATGGGAAAGAGAAAGAGAGAAAGAGAACAGAGAGATGCTCTGGTCAGGCACGCGATGCTTGGCTGGAATCAGGTCAGGCCCACATGAGGCCTCCCTCGCACACACACTCAACAAAAAGGGTTCCATACAGCAGCAGAGGACACTTCTACAGGGTTGTACTACATTATATGGTGCTGGAAAGAACCATTTAAAGGAACAGTCAAACATTTTGTTATTACCTAGTTTGCTGTCCTACCCAGAGTCAGATAAGATTAGATCAAAGAGCAGACCAAAATGTGTCCATAGCATTAAAAGCTTGGTAGTATCTTCATTCAATCTCTGACTCTATATTATGTAGGTAGGTAAGTTCTTTATTGTACACTAATGTCTTAAGAAGTTTGGCCTTTTGTTTAGCAAATAAAAGGATACAATATGTTTATATAACACAAACTAAGGTATCAAAAAAGGTATTGGGATTAAAGGTAAACTCCTTTTATCAGGTGCTACACAAATGCTTTAAAGCCATAGTTGTTAGGTATATTTTTTCACAGTGCAACAAGCTAGGTTAAACACTTGGACGTACAGATAAAAATGACATTGATTCTGGGAGAAGAACAAGAAGAGCATTTAATAAAAAGCTGTAGCATAGGTCTGCACCTAATGAAAACGCTAGCCTAGCTTAGTCTGAAATAAGAGTCTGATTATGTTCTGTTGTTAGCTACACTCTCCATCTACACTCCCAGAAAGTGTGGTCCATGTGTTAAAGTAAGACATAACTTAGACATAAGGTGAGGAAATGTGACACTCAGTCTGAAGCTATAAATAGATGACACCCTGCTCTTACGCACAAACCCGTACACATATATCGCCCGTTCTACTACCCCAAACATGTTTGAAAGTGGATCCTTGCATGCACCTCCGGGCCCTCCACATTACCGCCTCTTGACTTCTGGACGGGCTAATTGCTGGCCTCCGTCACTCTTAGGTCTCCCGACAAGAATGTGTTGAGATGACTGCTAACTGAAACTGGCCACAGCTTTAATTAAAGCTGCCTTCAGGAACTGACCCTCCCTGGCACCTCCATCTCTATCCTTGACGGACAGTTGACCCCGGGCTGCCGTCTCGCCTTACCAGAAACACGAGCCAGCGGCTGGCGTGCTGATCGGCAACCAGAGAGCAGACAGTGGCTTGGACTAGACCTATCAACTATCACTATGTGCCTTTGAATGCACTATGTAGGCCATCTTCTCTTAATCATATAACTAAAGATGTTCTGATAGCATTTTTTCCTTCCTAATACCAATACCTAAACTTTGTGTATCTGCCAATACAGAGTACTAATCCGATATACGTCCATAAAAAAGATAAATATAAAAGAAAAATTGGATCGGTGCACAGACACACATACTCGCCA
>NW_023339707.1:1687738-1692141 GCF_004916995.1 Morone saxatilis | reverse complement strand
TTTAGGGGAGACACTACAGGTGAATGGGGTAAACTAATAGATATCATAAATTAAATGACATGTTTAAATGTGCAAAAGAGGCATTATCTAATTAAAAATGTGCTAATTTCCATACCTTTCCAGAACAGAAATCTGAAGGTTGGGTACAGCCAGGTTCAAAAACTGTTTGTTAAAATTTTAGAGTCAAAGGTTTCTACAGAGGTTGATGTTCTCTGAAATGTTTAAATATTATCTAAAGGATACAGCTGCAAATACCGGTAGACAAAGTATAGTAAACTAAAACTAAATGTGTAATTTAGGCGTTTTCTCTAGGCATTATGGAAGCAAAAAATGGACACATTTTATTTTGCACCAAAAATACATTGAGGTATAATACTCAAACCTTTTCATTTCTGGCGGTGTTTGCAGACTATGGAAGATTCATAAAGGTTAAATATAGGGTGAGCAAATAGGGCTTTGCTTGGTAATATAGCCTTCTCTGACTGCAAAATCCTTGTTAGGACGAACATGAGCCATCATGGCTTGATACATGAGGAAGAGGAATGAGTGGAAGCCGACCACGTGGGGCCTTTTCAGCTCAAATGGAAAACTTCCTTCCTGTTTCTCTCCAGCTTTTTCACCAGTTTTATTTGTAACCTCCGATACTGGCAGCTCCTCCTCTTGGACGTGTAGGGCTGCAGGCAGCTCCCCTTCCCCTGGCCGGGGGCCCTGCTGTTGGTTTTGTTTTTGGATGTGTTTTTTTTTCTCTTTTTTTTGCTGCTCGGGGTACATCTTTGTGAGGCCAGAGCACAAAGAGGCTCTTTGGTTCAGCACAGGGTGCTGGGCAGCCTCAAAAATTGAGCCGGCTGGCCAGCACATACTGGTGCTTTCCGCTCCAGAGCCGGACATTTTGTTCCACTGTTGAACTCTGGGAGAGGGCTGAGCGATTGGAAAAGAGACATAAGGAGAAAAAGACAGTGAGAGACTTCACTCTGAAGCCAAATCACGTGGTTTCCAGTGGTGAGGAAGAAGGGCTGGAAGTGAGGGAGGAGTCTGGAGTTTGGTTTGACCATTGGTTTGGTCCAATAATTGGAAAGGTCTCGGTTTGATCCGCGTCTCCTCCAGAGAGACTGTCCTTGAGGCAAGACATTGACCGCTCGTGATGAGCAGGTTGGCAACTTGCATGGCAGCCTCTACCATTATTGTATGAATGCTGACATGTTATGTGTTCTGCTTTGAGTGCTCAATAGACCAGAGATGTGCTGTATAAATGCTGTCCTTTTACCAACAGTACACAGACCGTACACAGACAGTGTGTAGGGTCAGGACATTCTGGGGCAAGACCATGTAGACATTCAGGACTGTTGTGTCATGACTGCTAAAGACGCTTCCGACAGCAGGGCGGAGGCGCCACAGGAAGACAGCGTGATGTCGAAACCAGAAGGCCCTGCAGTTCAAGTTCAGACTGACAGTCTGCAGGGTTGTTGTGGCTGACAGCCGACACATCGCTCAGCCGGGCTATACTGAGAAAAGGGGAAGTAGGAGGCACTGCAGTGCAGCAGGTGAACATGTGACATTTCATAGGCTCTGTTGTTCAGTTGTGTGTACATGTGCTGTGTTTTCATTTTGTACAAAAAGCTAGGGCTCTGGCTGTTGTGCACTGACAGTCACCCCACACGGGTCACATGATGAAGGGGGAGGGGGCTTCCATTGGAGCAAACTCTGGTATCAGCAACCTCTCTGACCCCCAGTGATGAACTGTAGGCAACGCAAGAAACAACAGGATCCCCTAGTAGAAAACATTTACACAGCCACAGAGGTTGTTTTCACAAGAGTTAGGCTAATATATGGAGTCAACAATGGTTTTAATTATTGTAAGGTGTGACGAGGCTCTCCACCCTGGCAAAAATACTCTACTTTTTAGTTTATGCCTAACTTGTGTTTTAGGATTTATTTAAAAGGGGTAAATATTAGAGTCAAATCATCAAATCATGAATTGTTGTATTCAAACAAAAAAAAACTAACCTTAATACCAAAAAGGATGTGAACTGAGACAAAACGCCACAACAGCAGCTGAACAAATGTACTGAGGGTTGAACTGAGATCAGTCAAAGCAGCGAGCTGGGGGAAAGAGAGTAGAATATGTTGTTTCCTCTCTCTCTCTCTCTCGCTCTCTCTCTCTCTCTCAGCCAGGTTTGTTTCTCCTCTGGCGAAGGGAAGGCTAATGGACACATTAGCCGCCGGCTTGTCCCTCCGCGGCGATTAGGTGGCTGTGAGGTCATCCCTTCACTTCTGCTCCAATCCACATCAGGGATCTATCATTTTATTGCTGCTGTTGGGGAGGAGGGGGAGTGACAGAGGCATTCGTCTACACCTGTTTCAATTCATCCATCTATCCGTTTCACTGCTGCTTCTTTTCAATATCAAATTCAACCACGGAGGAGAAATGAACAGAGAGTGGGCCTAATCAGAGATTTGGTATGGCATTGAACTACCTGCTGAGAGAGCCTAACAGGGGCGGCAATGACACCAACTGTCATTCTTTTACTTCGTCTAAATGGGATTATTTCTACTTGATTGAATTATAGTCAAATTATTTTATTTCAGTTTGTGGGATGTCCTACGACAACGACCTCCCTCCGAGAGTACTTAATCACCAATCTCGTCATTGACGTGGCACTTCATGTACTACTTCATGCACTTCACACACATGGAACATGGAACTGTCAGGGCACTTACTCTCAAACGCTTCTCCTTCATCTACCTCATATGTACATCACTGCAAACTAAAGCATCCAGGAACTATTTTTTTAGACCCCCAGAACCCCACTGAGGTACCCTAGAAGTCTCATATAGACCCATGGAAGACCCCCTACCCACTTATTGAGAAATGTGCTATGGGTAACTGCTTTTCTGACAACATTGACGGTTTCACAGATAGGGCTGTGCTATATGAGGATATACATATAATATTCAGACTCAACACCACCATGGATATTTCATATATACACACACACAACACACAACACAACACACACACACACACACACACACATTTGATTCACTGGGATAGTGATTGTGGATATCAAGCCCTTTGCAACCTTTCTCCTTCATTTTCAGGGTTAGAAAGAGAATCAGATCCTTCTGTTGTACGTTGTTCTGAATAAAAGCCCTTCTTACAAGCATACAGTGTGAAATCACACCTGGTGTGTGTGTGAGAGAGAGAGAAAACATGTGTGCCTGTGCATTCTCAGCTGTGGTGTGGCGTCTGCGGACGGCTGAGAATTATTGATTGCTGGCAGGAAGTGGAATCTGATGTTTCACAGCACTTCCTGAGCTGGATGGCTTTCGCCACTACAGTGAAAGCGGTGAAGAGACAGGGGTCTTGGTGGGGTGGAGGGAGGGGGTTTGACACAGGGGAAGTAAACCAGTTCAAGAAAAACATTAAAGGTCATAAAAGAGAGAGAGAGAGAGATGAGAGACAGAGAGAGAGAGAGAGAGAAGAAAGAGAGAGAGAGAGAGAGAGAGAGAGAGAGAGATATACCTGCTGGCTCTTGTCCTTGGCGAGACTAAATAAGCTGGCGCCTTCCCTGTCTCAGAACAAACCAGCGACTCTGCTGTGTGTAAAATGCCAGCACAACCTCAAAGCAGTCCCGCTGGTCTCAAACCTGCTGATTTGATACATCCAGATAGAGTCTAAATCTAGATAGAGAGGACCGCAATGCCCACCTCCAAACCTTGACTTTAAAATGCCAGATGCCTTGCGCCGACCATGTTGTGATTGGATCTAACCTCCTTGCTCACATTGATTATATTGTTAGAAAAATATATACATTTATAAAGAGACACATTTACATTCGCCAATGCTGCCAGAGAGGGGGATAAGGTACATATTTATACCTATTATCTATCTTCATAACCTTGTCCAGAATTTGGCAACCAGTTTAATTGTCCACTTGACTCTCCTCCAAGTGCATTTGAATTTACTATACGCAAGATAATCAAGCCATAATTTGATTATTACCTTTTTGAATTTACAAGATGCGTATAATGTATAGTATGTAGAAGTCGTTGTTATTAATAATGTAACACAAAAATCCATTTTCAGTAGAATGTAATTTTAAATTGATATCAGTCAAGACAGTAACGGGTTGACTAAGATGAATCAGTGAACAAACTGTCCTGTAAGGATTGCCCCCCTGACTAGTAAATCCTTGCATTTTCACCTGCACGAGTAGGAAAACAGCAAGAATGGAAGGAAGCCTAAAGAGTCTGAGCCATTTCTTCTGATCTCTATGAGGGTTGGCACATGCTCAGTATTATTTGGCCACTTTAATTATTCTTCTGTGAAACAGGAGTTTAGTTGGGTGGCAGCCTAGAGGATGAAAGAAACTTATGTATTGTACAGTTTGCTGCAAGTTGGA
>NW_023339707.1:1684026-1687713 GCF_004916995.1 Morone saxatilis | reverse complement strand
ACACACACACACACACAGCAGACGTATATAAATGGCAGTAGGCTTTATATAAACAGATGTCCTTCTGCTCAAGATAGCCTTGGCAGTGTTTCTTTGAAGGAAGATGCTGAAAATAACGTCTTTGTGCTCACTGTGGGTCGGCGGCACTTACACACACACACACACACACATTACCTTGTCTTAGAGATCTACAATTACATTAATTATAAGCCACAGGCTTCAAGAGGTCTATTGTCTGCTCTGCAGGAGTAGAATGAGTCTATGTGCATGTGTGTGCGCCAGCAGGAGTGTGTGTATAGAAGGAGGGTGGCTGGAAAATGTGTGTATGTGCAGAAATTTGTTTAGATCTCTTCAGTGTTTTGTATGTGTGTGCTTTACAATAAGAAATGAATAGCGTGGGTGATGGGGGAAGGAGGTGGGAAGTCAATGGAGTTGAAGAGGGGGGTTGGTTAAGCAGAGGAGCGAGTCAGGGCCTGGTGAAGGCTTCCTAAGAGAACCTAAGAAGCAGGCGTCCATGCCAGAAGGAGGGATCCTCTTTCAGCATATTGGTTTATTTAGCGTCTGCATAGCCGCTTCATTTGCCAGAGTGCGGCTGGGATGGATTAATTCAGGAGATTGGTGACTTGGAGGGGAGGAATGGCCCGGCCAGTCTGGAGGAAGGATGTTAACCACATTATAAGCCTTTGTTTCCAACACTTCATTCCTGAGGAGTAAACTGAGCCTACCGAGCCCTACCCCTTCACTGCCTCAACCAAGAGGCCCTGGTTTGCTCAAATACACACAAACACCTACACACTAACCTTCCACCTCGACTTCCTGACAAGCTGCAGCTGAGGTGTGGCACTTCGCTGACTTTGTTTCTGTTTCTGCCCAGGCAGCCCAAACTGAAAGCCAGTCTAAAATTTTAATCCTGCTCTCAGTCTGCAGCCACAGAGCGGAACCAGCCTGAACCTGCCCTTCACTGACTGGTTTCACTTCAAACCCAGTGATCTCACCCTCCAAACTTCCCTTGTGTTACTCCACAAACCCCCTTTCAGTTGTATCTTTCAACTGTGGCACACCTGGCCTTGCAGCACGTCTTCTAAATGACTGTAGTGATAAACAGAGAAAGGTTATAATGGTCAGTCAAAGTTCAAGACAAAGTTGCTTTGTTGGATCAATAGGACAGGTCGGTGATTAATCCAGTTTAACATTAACCCATCCAGCCTTAACATAAAGAGTGACTAGACGCAACTATGAGTCAGAGCAAATTACATGACCGTAAACAACAGGGGTGTTGAAGGAAGATACACCTTTTCTGAGAAACAACAGTGCTGAATCTATTGCACTGAGTCAATGGCTCAATCATTACAGAAAATGCACTGATCACAGACTCTGGTGTATTTCTCTCATTCAGTGTTGCAATTGGAATCTTTAATCATTTTCTCAATGAATCAGTAGCTGAAGTAACTTTTGGATGAAAGGTAAGGAAGGAAGATGGATGAAAATGACCAATTACTTCCAATGGAGATGGTTAATGAATGTTAATAAAACACAGACAGTGTAGCACACTGAGGCTTCCTCACCTTTTTGTCTATTTGTGCTGGACGGCAGCAGCCATGACGCTTCCAGGAAAGATGAGCAAACAGACGCAAGAGGGAGGACGGAGGATGGAGGAGGGGGAGGCAAACAATGAACACCAGTCCATGACTCAGGCGCTTTGGGAACACTGATCATCCCACAGTGGAGGGAGTGGGGTGGTTTATCACCTCTATCTGTCCCACAATCACAGATCCACAGCTGATACAAACCACAAAAGAGGTGACAATGGCTAGCCAGCGGACAGCAACCCACCCCAACACCACCACCCTGTACTCTCACAACAATACCTCACAGAGCTCCTGGGAGCTGCCCTTCCACATGGCTGAGGCCAAGTCACTGCACAACCCCCCCGCCATGCAAAAAAGAAAAAAGCCTGGTTTCACCCCAAAAAATGACACGTCATGAGCCTTTCAGACTCTTCTCAGTGTCTGCCTTTGGACTGGCACACCATTGTTTCAAACAGGGCAGTATTTAATGCCCCCTTGTTCTCAGAGGTAAAAGGTGAAGGCTCTGTGAACCACGTTCTGTGCTCAAGGACCTTCGACAGTGATGGACACACACAGAGAAACAAACCTGCAACCACTTAGTGATGAAAAAGATTTCTCCAACCGGTGGGACTGCATTAATATTGTGGCGGGACACAATACAAGTCGAACCAGATGCAACAGTGTCAACCTGGTCGGCACTGGCACTTCATTTTTCCTTGATTCTTGCCTTGTACCATGACGGTTAAAGATGAGCCAGATGGTAAAAACACTGTCGGCCAACGTTAGCTAAGGTTAATGCTCTTTTGTTTTAGCCTTTTGGACTGCGCACTACATAACCACGGTAACTGTGGTGAATTTTAAAGACACTTTTAAGACTGATATTGTCATGTCAGTTTTGTAGCTGTTGCAGCATGATCAATACAAATATTTTCCAAAAACACTCTGAGAAGTGAAAATAGAACTTTATTAAGTCCATAAATCATAATAAAGACATTTTAAGGCACTAAATTCAGATCATTAGATTTCAGAAGGACAACCTGCCATGGGAATTAGAAGTATCAGCTTTGTCTTTTTGACAAAAATCTCTATTAATGTAAGCAGATAGATCAATGACCGAATGTTTCTTGTCAATGGACAGCAAATTCCAGTAGGATTTTAGGATAAATTAAAGTATATAAGAGAAAAAAGCTTCTTCAACAGCTTCTGGATTTCAACGTGTTCGATGTGTATAAAAACTAAGCTTTCCTGCTGTGCTTCTTTAAAATTAAAAATCCATATCTCCCACTACTATCACCATTCCGTCCACATGACAGAAATTTGGTAAAGCTGCTGAGTTGACTTGGCAGCTTCCTTCTCAGAGGAATCGGGCCAGTTCAATCAGAAATAAGATTAGCGCAGCTTATTATTAGCTTGAAAATCTCCCTGTATCTGCCTTCTCTGTCTCTACCTGTGGGAGGATATTCTAGGCCATGCCTGCTGGATGTTGTGTGTTACACGCTGCTGGTGCAGCTGAGTCTGTGTATGTGTGAGCGTGTGCACGTGTGTGCATTTGCACGCAATTCTGTCTGCTTCTGTATTCATTATAGGACTATGGAGGCATTGCGGGGGTTGGATCTGGGTGCTGTGTGGATGTCTGTGCTCATGTGTGTAGTTTGTAGTGTGTGTGTGGTTGGGGGTGGGGGGGCATCACTGTGGGAGCATCGGCAGTGGGGATGGAAATGAAGCTTAGGCAGTGAGACTCATGCTAAATTTCTCCTACAGCTCCCTAACAGCCTGAATCCAGGCACAAAACAAGCGTGCACACACAGCACGACTTGCAAGATCATACATCTGACCAGCCTCAAACTCACACAGCGAATGAGGCAGAGGATGCCTTTGCTATTCAAATGTTCCAATGTCTCACATCAAGTGTTTTGCAAGCTAAGCCCAAAATCTGAAACACATCTGAGTGCACCGTTCATCACACAAACACTCATTACATCACGGTGCTGGTGGATGTTCATTAGTTGAATAGTAGTGTGTGTGTGTGTGTGTTGTGTGTGTGTGTGTGTGTGTGCATGTGTGTTGTGAGTCTAGCTGCCTTCAATCCAGACAGCCACCTGCCCCGTGGGGAGAAACC
>NW_023339707.1:1676793-1684001 GCF_004916995.1 Morone saxatilis | reverse complement strand
GTGTGTGCATGTGTGTGTGAGTCTAGCTGCCTTCATCAGACAGCCACCTGCCCCGTGGGAGTTGCTCAGCAGCACACGATTGGCCGCTGCGCTTCAAGAAAATCGAGGGGTGATGCGGGTCACCTCTTTATTTGGGGAGGGAAAGGTCATGTGGTGCTGGCTGCTCTCCCAAACATATGGGTGCACGTGGGGAAAATAGGTGGGGGGTGGGGCAACTTGAGAGGCCAACACTGCTGTCATATACAAAGGGCACTCCTGGGCTGACGCAGCACAAAGTAAACCCCCCATTCCACCATTCCAATTTCACAATAAAAGCTCCCCTGGCTGTATTTTCCTGTTTTAAACCCACATCCTTAACACCAGCCAGCGCCACAGTTTATCCTGCTGTTCACCGACAACCACCTACATGCACTGTTAATATTACATTTAAGGCGACGTGTGGTTTTAGTGATTTTCAAAATCTATTTTTTGGGGCTAAAAGTGCTGATAAAGCAAGAAAAAAAGATGTACCTTCTTAAGCAAAGCCTGTCCTACATGGATGATGTGATGTGACACAAGCATTACCAGTCAGACACCGTGTCTTTCTCAACACTTCATCTCCCTTTCAGCCCTGTGATAGTGCAATACAAACCTGTATGTCAAAACAAACAGATAGCATGCTGCTCCCAGATATGAGGATGACGTTTATCATGCGTGCAATCCATACACAAATGCAGGAGGAGCCACCCCATCCAGACAACACTGTAATCTCAACTGAGAACAGGTCAGAAGACATCTGTGTGTCGTGATTCAACCCAAACCCTACCTTGTGAAACTCTGAAACTCTGTGCTTAGCTTGAACATTTCTGCCACTTGGCAAATACAAAAATGCAAATTGAGTATAGAAGCCATAGGGCAGGTCAAAAGAGGCGAAGGGTTAAAGGATGGTGCTTGGGGATGTGTAGTTAAGACAATACCTGGGCTTACAGTGCCATGTGTGTTGATGAATATTTCAAAGAGCTTCTCATTAAATAAGCACGCCAGACCTCACCGACTATGGAAACCTTCCATCAATATTGAATGGCTCACAAAAAACCAACAAATGACACAGCGTCGTTCAAGCCGACGGTCAGGCCAGACGTGCAATTGCACCATCTGAGCTTCTTTTCCACGTGACACCTGGAGGAGGTCACCGGGTTCTTCCTTCCGTGCCGATCTTAGAGTAATTCTAATGAGACACGCTCGAGGTCCTTCCAAGACTTAAGAATAGCCACTGCAAGCTGAGTGTGCTTGCTAGCTTCACGCTTTATCGGAAGGCTCTGAATATTCTGACAGGGATTTCACAGAGTGGGAGGAACTACTTTATTTCCACACGTGCTCTGAGCTTTGCGTGCACCACTTTCCCAGACAGCTCACATGTATGGTTGCTTAAAACAGCGGCAGCAGCGACTATTTTTTTAACTTCTTTGAATGGACGATGGATAGGTGGGAGGTAACCCAGTAGCCCCAGAGAGCTTTGGTTTCCTTTCCCTGCCCCTTGTCTCCTCCTCCACACAAAGACAACCAACCAGTTCTTCATAAAGTGCTCGGCCGGCCGCTCTGTCCATTTGTCACATGAAGACGCTGCTGATGGATGGAAAAGCCAGTGGACCAGAGGAGACGGGGGATGGTAGTGCAGGCAAGAGGGGTGGAGGGCAGACAGTGGCTGGCAATGAGGGCTTGAACTTCTCATTTTCACCTCGGTTATTTTCTCCTCCTGAATGAGACTTGAGAGCTGTCATGTTGAGCTTTTTGATCTCACTGCCTGCCATAAGCCTACCTGAGAAAGATGTGCATAGTTGGTGATTTGGACCACTATTGGTCCGCAAAGATAAACCGACTGCGCCAGATGGGAAGTCGCCCTTAGAAATGGTTTGGAAAAGGGCAGGAACTTTCAAAGACTTGGCAGGTGATTGGATTAACCATATGTTTATCACAATCATGGACTAATGAAAAAAAAGCCGCCATTGTTTTGTTTTTTGTTAGTTCCTCAACGGGACTCTGTTTGGTCCAAAGCTCACAGGCGCGTAGCTTGAAACCTGGCAAAATGGATTCTCATGTGATCTCACAAATCCAGCTGCCTTGCACAAGGTAGTACCTAAATTAAACATTAGTTAATGCAGTTTGGGTTTTAAATTATTGAGTTGTCCTTCAACAGACGCTGAATTCATTCCCTGAAATACAAACTATAGACTATTTTACCTTTAATAGAATCTGGCGATCAATTTCTGGGTAGGGATAGATACTTTTTTAAATACAGAGATTCCATTTTTCAATTGCTCACTTTGAGAAATACAATGTTTTCCCCGGAAGCCCTTTCTTTTAGAAAAACAGTCAAAGTTCTCTAGATGCTTTCATCCCTTGTGCACAATCCAGCAGCAACTGGGAAAATCCCCTTTTGTTCACAGAACTTTAAAAGGCTTTGAAATAAACAGCTTCTGGCAGGGAGACATGCTGTATGAAAAGAATCACTGCACTTAATTCATTTTCCGCTGCAACTTCAATGGCAGTCGTTTGGAAATATTTCCAGACAACACAACAAGCCATAGAACCTGTGATGCCACTCTCTCCTTCTTTCTCACGTGACGGGTGCTTTCCTGTCTACCGCCGCGGTGGAAACACGCGCCGAGATAGACGTTTAAAAAGGCAGACGATTCATCTCACGACACAATTGTTCCTCAAAGTTTTTGTCGGAGAGCCTTGGAGCAAAGTTCCTCTTCGCTGAGGGTTTTCCCCCCAAAAAAGCAGAAAAGAGCAAAATAAACGAGGTTTTTGCAGTTGATTTCCTGCACACGGGAAGAAAAATGAAATGGCTTTGGAAAATCAGCAGAATATGCGGAAAGTAATTAGCAAAAGTTTGAGCACACAAACTTAACTATTAATTAAACACCCTCTTTTTAATTGACTTGGATTTGCATACAATTCAGGCTAAGAGCAATTACAGTACAATCTCTAAAAAGGTGTTTTTCTTTGTAAAGAAGAAGCCTCTGTTTCTGAAAATGCAATGCATTCATTTAGGCCAATCCAGAACTTATATATTTACTGCTATATTTTGGACAAGATGGTGTCATTGACAGAAGAGGCAGAAAGGAAAGACGCCACAAATTTTCTCTGTGGGTCTGTCACTCCAGTTTAACTGAGCTCCAGGAGTGATGGACTTTTCAATCACTCTTAACATAAAGACACTCAAATGTCAATGTGGCATTGATCTCTCTGGCCCTCAGTCTTGCCTCACAGCATGGACTGACTGTCCTCCATTAGAAACCCAGACTGGCAGCCTGGCCGGCCCACACAACTCATAATACGGGCCTAATTGAATTGGTAGCTTCCTCCTTTGAAAAGCAAAAAAAGAGAAGCATCAAAACTGAAAATGCAGAATTGACTCTCTTCAAGACACTTTTCCTCACACCCACGCCATCAGAGCAAACTTTTGCAACGGTCACGGTTTGCCAAACAGCCATAAAAAGAGAATGGAAATATTCCCTCAGTAGCCATTGAAATGCACAGCTACCAGCTGTTGTCCTGTCCACCGTGTGGACATGGCTGGCTGTCAGCAGGCTTAGCCAACACTGCGCCTTGCATATGAAACAGGACATGGGCCTATATCCCCTTGGGGAGTTCACTTCCTCTGAGCCCCCACCACCACTGCCCCACCTCCCTCCTGAAACAAGCGGCCCCTTCAGCTGGAGGCCAGACATCCCAAGCAGCAGTGGGGGCTTCTCAGGGGTGGGGGTGCTTTGGAAATGAAAAAGGGAAGTTTCAGCTCCTGCACATTAGAGAATTGCAGCCAAATATTTAGGTCCAACACTTTGGGAGTAGAGCTGCATAGACTGATAAACTGATGCATCACCAACTATGTTGATAATTGTTTAATCAGTTTGAGTCATTTGTTAAGGAAATTCTAGCTTCCTAAATGGGAATATTTTCTGCTTTCTGTAGTCTTCTATAGCAGTAGACTAAATATATTTGCTTGTGGACAAAACTAGACATTTGAGAACATCACATTGGGCTGTGGGAAACACTGATCCACACTTCTTTATATTTACTGGAGCCAACAACTAATGGGTAAAATAATATGCACATTAATCGATAATGGTTAGTTGCAGCCCTATTTCAAACCAGCCGGCAAATGACAAAAGTTTGGTGTAATTTTGACCATTTCCAGTGCTTAGTAGTTCCACATGCTAAAAGTAGTCGGCTTTAGTTTCTGCTCTTTCTGCAATGAGCCACAGGATAAAGCATGGAAACAGCCTGCAGGAATGTGCTGGCTGTCAACACAGTAACACAGCATATGTGGAGCATAAACACAAAATGGCTTCTACCCTGCTTTATTGTTCTGTCTGGGTTCTAGACGTCTGTCTCTAAACAAATCACTTCCCACCACTTCAGAATGAAAATTAATCATTGAATAAGGAGGAAATCTGGACTTCCTTGACTGTTATCAACAGTCATGGTTGACTGTAAGGACATGTTTCATTCAAGCCCGGTAGCACTGTTTGATATATCGGTTGTGTTAAACATCTTCAACTCTCTGAAGGAGTGGCAGGTCTGGAATGTAAGCACAGACCGGCTGCCTGTCTGACTCTAATGAATGAGCATTCATCTGAAAAAATGACTTCATCAAAGAAAAGTGGCTCTTTTTCCAAAACTGGACGAGCTGTTACAAACACAGATTGAGACTGAACAGGATCCCTGCCATTCGGTCTGACGTAAACTCGCCGCTTTTAAACCAAAGTATGAGTCAAGCTTGAGCAGCCAGCGACCCCCCCTTCCTCCACCCTCTGTCTCTTTTTCATATCTCCCTTAAACAGACGGATTGGGTAGAAATCACATCATCTTGAGGGTGAATTAGAAAGTTAGAAACATACTAAATCTGCAGCCGCAATCCTTATCTAAACATCCTGATGCGGAAAGCCACTGATTATGTGTGCCACCCACATGTGTACCAGCCAGAAACCAGAAGACTCACAGCCAAGGGCTGGCAGGACTGTTCCACACCCAGTGTATAAACTCATTTAAACAATTGAATATTTCTCTGCGTTTCAGTGTTTACAATCGGCGGCGGCGCTCACATCACACGAGATAAGAACGAAGAACAAACTTTTACTGCAAATTCACTCGCAGCAAAAAGTGAAACGCTCTTTTCACTCAAACGCTCTGTGATTCAGATACATGTGTGTGTCTCAGAAGGAAGCTCTCAAAAAACCGTCTGCAAGGAGGGAAGTGCGGCAATATCACTTCCTGTGTCTGTCTGCATGTGAGACTGCTGCTAACACTTTTGTAACGCCCTCATTAATATTCCTCTGCTGGCAGCGTGCAGATGATGGCATTTTCTTGTGTCGCTGAAAGGTGGAAGGCAGTGCGACGCAGTCTAGCACTTTGCCTCACATCCTCCCCAAGAACATTTTCAAAGGCCTCGGCTGTGCTGAAATGTGCTGACAAAGGGGAGCTCTGTTGCCATCAGTTTAGCGATATTCCTGAACACCTACCCAGCATGTATTCCCTCATTAGCGTTTCTTGAAACAGGCTACTTGAGGGGGGAAAGGAGGAGTCAAATTAAAAAGCAGGGTAGAGGCTTAAAAGAGCCTCGGGCTTAACACTTGGGTGCCCTGTAGGCACTTATAAAAATAGAAGAGGCCCCTGAAAAGTGGGGGTCCTTGAGGTGTGCCCACTCGAGTCTGAATGAAAGTGTGTGCCAAGAGTGGGTATTCACCATGCATGGCAGGACTTTGGCACTCTCCGGGACTTCGAGGGTCTTCAAGGATTTCTCTTTCTTTGGCAGATTCCTTTGAAAGAAGCCTCAGTGGAGGAGTGGAGGGAAGCTGCTTGGAAACACTTCTGCAGTTGCTTTCTGTGCCTCAACAACAAGTCTGCTGCCCCCACAAGACCACTCTGGTTCCAATCAGACAGGAGCAAAAAGTAGGTAAGAGAGGGAGGGTGTGAGTGCGTGTATGTCTGAGGTGGGTGGCTGGCCCGGGGTAGGTGGATGTTTTGGGGGGTGGTGTTTGCTGAATGCTCCCCTTTGTTGGGATCATATTATGTTTCCACCACAATACTTCTAAACCCTGCTTCATCAACTCCATTCATGTGGAACAGTTCATGCAAATGGCTGCACCAGCCTTTTTTCCCCCTCTAGGGGTGAGTCGGGGGTGGGGTTGCTTTTATCACTCTCTCCAAACTCCTGCCTGCACACCAAAATACAGATCATAATCCCGTCAAGCAATCAAGTTAGCCCGAAAAGCAGCGGTGGGGGCAGCAGTGTGCGAAACCAGGTTGGGAGCCTAGAACTACTTCATTTGGTCGGAAGTCTTGTATCTGATCACGAAAAAGCACAGGAAACGGGCCGAGCCAGAAACCTACGCGGACGCTCCAGTTCTGATTATTCAGATAGTTTACAGCTAAGTGGAAGAAAAAAAAGAGAATCAGAGGATGTGGATACCAACAAGTGAAAGGGCCTTTGACGCTGATATTAGCAGTGATTAAACCCACAGGAAGCGACACATAACAGCCAGACGAACGGTGCATACATTTAATGTGACACATGAGGCTCCGCCAGCACACACACAAACAAGAAAGCAGCCAATCTGGTCCTAATGACTGTATTCTCACTGCTGACTGAGTAGATCCCCTCCCATGGGAACACACACACACACACACACACACACGGAGAAAGCAACCAGAACGTAGACTGAGGAAGAGACAGCTTCAGTCCCACTCAGGAGAGGGTGTCTGAGTGGAAAAGAAATGGCATTTAATCTGAAGAAGGAAGAGGAATTATTTCCTCACTTGCGTCTGAAGTTGTGTGTGATCCACACACTCCCCCCTAGCTGCTGTTTACCATTTCCCATTGAGCCATTTGTTGGTAAATGAGATTGTATTTACAGTGCAGGCCAATAAAGAGAGGTGGTTCACAAATGATGGCTTTATTGCCACCAGAGGCGTTTTGTTGTCACTGCTGGGTGAGCTCCAATTAGCAACAACATGTCAACGGTGACCCAGTACTGAGTGGTTCCTAATACAGGAGGGGGGCTGCCGCTGGGTGCCCCGTACACAGAAAGAGTGTACTTTCTGTGCACTCTGTGGGGAAACTCTCTAATCTGGGACTCCCAGGACCGCTGGCTGAGAATCACCACTATGGCTAAAATGATGTTCATTATTGATGAACCTGTCAATCATTTTCTTGACTAATC
>NW_023339707.1:1676524-1676757 GCF_004916995.1 Morone saxatilis | reverse complement strand
CACAACCCAAAGATATTCAGTTCAAAGCCACAGAGGACGGACTTAAGCTGAAATCATCGGAACCAATCTGAATGTTGAAATTCATTATTCAAGACACTGGAGATACACTTAACAGCTGACAACTAACTGACTCTAATCACAAGCAATATCTACAGCACAGCTTCCAGCAGGAACAAGCTCCAGTGGTGCCCCCCTCCCCTGCATGGATCAACCGGCTGGATATTAGTGCATTT
>NW_023339707.1:1675796-1676467 GCF_004916995.1 Morone saxatilis | reverse complement strand
AAGGTTTGTGTGCTGTGCTGTTATGGGGGGGGTAGGCTATAATGCACTGTAAGAAAGCAGAGCAGGGGAAGGAATGGCCATCAAAACGAGCTGCAGTGCATACACTGGAGCCTGGTACTGGGGGAAGGAAAACAAACCAAAAAGCACTTGAAGCGGGACACACACAGGAAAGAAACACGTCCACGGTGAGACAGAGCACGAGGAGCAACTCACCCTGGAGGATGCTTTCCTCTTGTACTTGTTGGCGAAGTCAAATTTCTCCTTGATCTCGTCCAGGAGCTGCTCCAGGCGGGCCTTCTCCTCTTTCCCCGTGTAATCCTGGCCCAGGAGGATGTACGCCCTCCAGTTGGCCGAGTCGAAGCCCCAGTGGCAAGTCCTGTTCTCCTGCGCCTTGTGACTGTGCACCACGAACTTGTGGGTCGGGTACATGAGTCTACAGTCCATGCACTGGATGCACGCTGCGTTGGGGCTGGTGTACAGCTCCGGCACGAACAAGCCCTTGCACTTGCCGAAGCACTCGTGGTAGACTTTGAAGCTCCTCTCGGTGAGCTCCAGCTCCAGCGAGCCTCCGCTCAGCTCCTTCTTGCAGCGCGGCGGGTAGGCGCCTCCGTAGATCAGGGCGTTGCAGAGCCGCTCCGCGTCCGTCTTGGTGATGAGGCCGCAGGACGGCG
>NW_023339707.1:1674747-1675696 GCF_004916995.1 Morone saxatilis | reverse complement strand
AGGATCTCCAGCTGGTCCGCCGTGCACCGGGAGCAGTAGATGTGCAGCTCGTCGCACACGGAGTTGATCTGCTGCAGGCTGAAGTCCCGCAGCACCGTGTTGAGGATCTGCGGCAGGCACAGCCGCTTCTCCCCGCCGACCACAAAGCAAGAGATGGTCTCGCCCTCCAGCACCGTCTCGCACCTCTCCGTGGAGCGGTCCGACGGGATGAACAGTGGGCCCGGCATTACCGGCGGCGGCAGATGCTGCAGGACCGGCTCGGGCTCCTTACCGTCCTTCTTGAAGAGGAGCTCATGTTGCCACCGGGCAGAGAAAGCCGCCGGTCCGCCCAGAGAGCTCATAGAGCTGAGGTGAAACTGCTTGAGAGTTTGTTGCAGTCCCGGATGAGGCTGGAAGCTCTGCCGACTTACAGTCTCCATGTTTTTCCTGCAACTTTAGAAGCGTAAATCCTTCTTGTCGTCGACCGGGAATCGCGTGTATCTATCCGTTCCTGAACCTGGTAAATCCACGGTGTCCCAGAACTGACCGAAATAGCTAAGCACTTCATCAAACATCCAGTGAAAAGTCCCAGACGGCGAGTTTACAGTTTTATTCCCGTGACTACTGAGCGAACATCGGCCAGTCGCTCCCTGCAGCGGGTCGCCGACTGTCCATATCTGAAAAAAGCGTCTCTCCAAACTCCAGAGAAGGGAAAAGTTCCGTTTGTCGAATTCCAAAACGAAGTAGGCGAAAATGGAACAAAAGCGGGAGTTGTGAGTCGATACAGCTCGATAAAAAATCCTTATTTGAGGCTCTTTCCGCTGTCGAGGACTGCAGCAATCCACTCCGTCTGCCCCCGCAGTTCACTCTGACTGTATGGAGATGAGAAGTCTGAGAGCCAGCCTGCTCGCGCTACCTCGCTCGCGCTCTCTTTCGCCCCCCACCTCCCCCCAGTCTATGGCTCGCTCTC
>NW_023339707.1:1654433-1674686 GCF_004916995.1 Morone saxatilis | reverse complement strand
TCAGTCATTGAATCCCAGCCAGGAATGTGAGTGACTCTGCAGGCAGGCTGGGCTCTTCCAGGAACAAGCCATCACCCCCTACTGCCCTGCACAGAGCGGAGGAGAGGGAGAAGAAGCGAGGGGAGAGAAGGGAGGACGAGTGCTGCGTTCACGTCGTATGGGAAAATGTATCAAACGTTCATTTTAAACTTTCCTACAGTAAAATGTTACTTTACTTGAGTATTTTATTTTTCCGTTTTATGCTGTTTTATGCTTTATACTGAGGGAAATATTGTAGTTTTTACTCTTATGTGACAGCTATAGTTAGTTGGCAGATTAAGTGTTTAGATACAAAGTGTTTATACGAGGACACAAGGTAATTTGTCATATTTTCATTCAAAATAGAAAAAACAAAAGAGGCAGCCGCTACATTCAATGATACATGCATAATAATACATACATGGGGCTGCTGTGGCTCAGAGGCGTGTGAATGTGTATGAATGAGTTATGAATGAATGAGTACATATATAATAGCCTAAAGTTATAAAAGGTCCATTCTGCCTGATGGGTACTTTTACTGTACTGTTTGGCTGTAATTGAGTTGCCTGTTTTTTTACATTGCACTAACATTTCTTAAATGTAATATTTAGATTTTTAATTTAACTTTTTAATAACTATTTTTTAGGTGTATACGTGTATGTATGTCTTTTTATTTATTATTATTATTATTTGATATGTTATTCTAATTTGAAATGTGTACTTTAACTCATGTGGAGTGTCTTTGAGTTATTATAATAAATATACATTTGATTATCTTTTTCTAGGCTAGTGTATAAGGGACGTACTCAGATTACATTTATATTTGGTAGAAATTGGGATTATTTACAGGATTACAATTTTAAAATCAGTTTTTCTTTAAAAATACACTGAGCATTTTCTCTTTCCATTTTCTTTTCTAAGGTCACACTGTTGTGTTATCTCATAGAATGCAGTTACACCAATGCTTCTTAGTGACATTTAAGATTATTTCCCCTTGTTTTTACATATTGGTGTAAATAAAAACAAATAAAGCTTTTACTAATGCTGCATTCATGTATGTCCCAGTTACTGACTATATGAAATCATCATGCAGTTTCCACATGTGATAGCAGGCGACATCGACGTCAGGGTCGCCATTCAGTAGCCGAAACTTAAGGTGAACGGGATTTCCAAACAGGAAGCTTACATTTACCATGGGCCGCGAATGTAGCAGAAGAATAGAGAGAACGGTTCACGACTGTAGCGAGAGAGAGAAAAAGCCCAAAGAGGATGGGTGGTGTCTTGCGAGACAAGACAAATTTAGCTTTGGAAGGGGAAACGCAAATTGCACGACTGACTGCGGTTTATTTATTTCCCTTCTGCTCGAATGTGTTAAAATTGTTTGGCAAGTAGCGGCGAATAAACAAGTTTCATGTGTTGGCGACCTTGAGAGACAATATTGCTAATGAAATGACGAGAGAATCTTCTTTTTGGTTTCTGTTTTTCACAGATCGACTATCAGAAACTGAGGGGCGGTCACATCACTAGCACAGTAAACAACAATAAGTGAAGTCTAGATTTTAGGTTTTTATTTATTCTTTCCACTTTAAACTTGTACACACAAAGTGTAATCTCTCTGCAATGGCAGTTTGTACCGAATATTACACAGTCTGCTCATAGAAATGCACATTAAAGCTTCAGTTACCATTGGATTAGATGTATATTAATAACATTTGCTTGGTGTTTTGTTCAGGGATGAGTAAGTGATGAGTTTTGGGGGCACATTATGTAAAAGTGTAACAGCCCACTTCATTCTGAAATATCCAGAGGAGTTAGAGTTGACTCATCAACCCTACATTAACACTCTAAATCGTATTATAGGGAGTGAAAAAGTTACAGTAGAGGAGAAGTAATGTATTACTCAATAATCTCACCCAGTGGCTCGGCCTCAGGAGGTCATGTGTCCAGAGCAAGTTCAACTCCAGCACTGATGGAGCAGTTTGCTGTTCCTGTGGCGCCTCCTAGCCAAACACTGCTGCAACTGCAACATGATGGCAGGGGCAAGACCTGGAAGGATCCCCCAGTGCAGGCCAGCAGCGTCTGAGGCACAAGTGTAAGATTACATTTATGAATGTACAGATTAAAATACAATATATTCCAATAAAATAGGAATCCAGGGAAGTGGAAGAAAAGCCTTCCTAAGTGGGAGGAGATAAAGAATGCATAACAGTGAGAAAGTGTATTAGGTTCAAAGAGTGCACAAAGGCAGGCAGTAAAGGCTTGGATCAGCAGCCACGTTAGACTGCAACGTGTTTCAAGCTTGGCACTGTTCCTCAGGCAGTGTCAAGAAGTGTATGCTGACGTGTCTATGTATAGAGAAAAAGAGGAAGTAGCACGATAAATATGTCATAAAATAAACCAAATACATGCCAACAATAGGATGCTTCAATTACACAGTGTCTGCAGGCTCTTAAAAAGTCTAAAATCCAATAAGCTTTATACATCCTTTATTTATCCTAAAAATCCCACTGGAATTCTGTTTCCATGACGGAAAAAAACATCTGGTACATTGTTGTTCTATTCTGCTTACATTAATAGATGATCAATAGAGTTTTTTGTTGATTAATTCTAATTCCAATTGCATGGTGTCCTTCAGAAATCCAATAATGTGAATTTTAGGCTGTAACATGTCTTAAATATGACTTGGACAGGGATTAAAAGTCGACTGAATTAATTAAATTAACGTTACTTGTAGAAAGTTGAATTTTTCAGTCTCACTTTTAAAAGGTTTTTTTGGGGGGGAAATTGGTAATAATCATGCTGTAACAACTACAAAACCACATCAACATGGAACCAATACCAATTTTTCTTCATGTCCTTCCCTAATGGACACAGGTTAAATAAACTTAGTTAATGTGCCCTCTTGGATGCCCCTAGAGTAGATAAAACACGATAAAGTGCCCTCCAGGAATCCCTTCCAGTGGAGAAATCATGCTAAAGCTCCCTCTGGGGCAGTGGTTCCCAACCAGGGGGTCGGGGCCCAGACTAGGGGTCACTAAAGCCTCCTAGGGGGTTGTGTGGTCTTTTAAGGTGTTTAGGCCAATATCTCAGCATTTGGTTTCTTCTGTGAAGAAAAGTAAATGTTAAGTAAAATCAGTTGTCTAATAGAACAATGGCCAAGCATCAGGGACAATAAAACTAATAAATAAAAAAATAATTAAAATTAATAAAAAAAGAAGCCTATTAAGTATAAAAAATGATTTTAAAAAAAATACATAAAAATACACAATCAAGACAGAGAATTGTATAGAAAGATCCATGAACAGGAAATAATCTGCTCAGGTGCTTTGGTTCATTGTACAGTTTTGAATATAATATAAAATATCCATAAAAGCAGGGGTTTTCAAGTTAACTAAATGATAGAAAGGGGGCAGACTGAACAATGTCAACACAGTTGGTGTCCTATGGGTGGGGGTGGTGAGTCAACGGTGCCATAGTTTGTGGTTTATGTTCTGCAGTGTTTGTGGTCTTTTGGGTGTGATAATGGGTTTGTCCATGAGAGTGAGTATGATCTGTTTTGTTGTACTGACTGCAAAAACAAATGTCTCGAACATGCTTTTTTGACACGAACGGCTTTACGGCAATTCCACATAAACGCACACGCCGCCCTCAATAACGGTTAGTGTATAATGTATTACCTCGGATAGATCATTGCTCCACACGAAAAAAGTTGCCCGATTTGAAAAAAATGCACATCAGCAGCGGTAGAAAGGGGAGCGAGGGTGCCGAAGTTGACGTTTTTTTACTATTGTTTTGTTAAATACACTCCCATATCTTTATTTATCTCTTCTATAAAACATGCTATTTACCAAAATTTAAAACCAGCTAATAAATATCTAGTATTTTACCTGTGTGCAGGATTTAGTGGCATCTAGTGGGGAAGTTGTTGCATTTGACGACCTGGGAATGTGTAAAAGAAACTACGGTGGCCGCAAAAGGCCCTATGTACAGCCAGTGTTTGGTTTGTCTGTTCTGGGAAGAAACATACACTGTAGAAACATGGTGGTTCAACATGGTGGACTCCATAGCAGAGGATCCGCTCTCTCTGTAGATATAAACAGCTCATTCTAAGGTAACAAAAACACAATGATTCTTATTCAGGTGGTTATAAACAAATGAAAATATACCTATGAATATTATAGTCTATTTCTGACAATAGATCCTCCTAAATGAGCCACATTCCAGCAAAAAAAAACGCCACTCAATTGAGTTTATTACAAAAAATGCCCACTTGTTCACCAAACCCAAAAAATATGTCATGGGAAAGTGCAAGCATCTCACTGCAGAAAGTAAAACGCCTTGTTTCTGGTAAAAAATGTATTAAAAAAAAATCAAAAGAAAGATAATCGTGTCAAACTTGTTTTGCATTAGAAAAGTAATTTGTAAATCTGTAGTAAATGCTACAAATAAAAATGCTACTGGTGCCTTCATTTAAGACAAAGTCACTTGTTTTTATTATGCTAATTGAAGAAATTGTGTCTTATTGTAAGATTTTATTTAGCTAATTATTAAGCTTACATTAAGGTTCAAAGCTCAATAAAGTGAACAAAATACTTATTTTAGGAAAGTCTATCTTAAATAACTGAGTTTTTCTAATTTTCTTCTAATATTAAGGTCCATTACAGTTTTTCAGTGGCTTGATTTTTATGCTAGTTTTAAGAATTCTAGACAAGGTGGTAATGTTTTTATTTTTTTGCTTAATACAAGAAAATTGGATTATATTTAAGGATATTTGTATCTAGGGGGGCTGTTTTTGCAGTGCACCTATAAGTAAAATAGCTTTAGTCAGTTTCAAAAGTGAAAAAGTACAGGGTCTGAAATGCTCTCAAAACAGTAAAACATACTGGCATTTTTACCAGCTGTTTCTGTGCAAAGCCAACTGAAACTTCCAACAGGGTCGGGTCTCCCTCTTCTTCCTATTTTGTCTTTTTCATCATGTTACGTCTGCTATGCGTGATATGCACCAGTTTTGATGCTGAGAAGGTGTGTAGTGCTGGTGAGGTAAAAGTTAAAAGTTTGTACTTTGTGACTTCCCACCTCTGCCACACAGCTACTGCAAAATGTAGTTACACTACTAGTTTAATTAAATGTAGTTCACTACTCCCCAACACTCTTAAGTCAGTATGAGAAAGAATGGACTTCTTTGTGCGCATGAATGAACAATTAAGTGATTTGGAGTTCTGGGACCAATATTTTTAGTTCCAGCTTGAGCTGAAGACAATAACAAAAACACTGTTCATTTCATTCATACAGAACATGTTTTCCAAAATGCAGACCAGGAAAATGTGTGATCTGAAAAACATCTGTAAATGGAGAGCATGCCCCCGGACCCCCCTAGGTTTGGGCTAAACCCTGAATGTGTACAATGTCCGGCTCTGCCCCTGCCTTCAGGGTATCTGGTAATATAGTTGGAAGCTGCACATAAACTGCTGTTTTCAATAAAGCACCGAACGCCCCTAAAAAACACAAACTTATTATATTATATATATATATTATATTTTTATATATATATTATATTTTTAAATTAACAGATTAAACAAAACAAAACACAATGTGTTCATTGGTGAGCTTTAGAGTCGTTGGTAGGTGTACTTTTGAACTTGGGACGGAGCCAGGCTAGTTCCCCCTGCTTTCAGTCTTTATGCTAAGCTAGGCTAACCACATCCTTACTCCAGCTCTGTACTACACACAGACATGAGGCTTCTCATCTCACTCTGTGAAAAGCTAATAAGTCTTTTATTTACCAATTGTTGAGCAACTTTTATTTCTAGAGTTCACATAAACTGCATCACATCATCATCATCATCATCATCATCGGCATGGTCAGTGATGGTTCCAGTGTTGGAGCCACAGGGTTGGACTCGATCCCACTCAGCTGGCAGATACTGTGAGTGACCTTTTCTGAGGGGGACCGGAGCCTCCGCTGGGCTTATCAGTCTGGCATGAAGCCATCCTTTCAGCCAGCACTGAGCTCTGGCAGCTACAGTCTGGATGTGGGCCTACAGTACCACACTGGCATACTGCATCACTGTCTGTGTGTACATCAAGTGGTAAAGGATACAAGCGAGATACAAAGCTTGTGTTTCCTTCAGGCTTCTCATCATATCAAGGCCAAAGCTGCTAGACAGTATGGAGTGTATGCCAAGCCTTGTTTTCAATGATTCATAATGTTGCCAGCATGCACTGCTTGTCTTCCTGCTCTCATCCCCCCCCCAAGAGCTCATCTGTGCTCATCATGTATGTGCATACTTCTTTATTTGTTATCCAATTATCCAATTTTGACCAATCACGACATTCACCTGTTAATCAATCTTCAACTTTTAGCTGTACAGAGCTTAGATTTCTTAGTTAGCTAGCTAGCAACAGTGTTTCTTGGGGCGGAGTCTCACTTTTTACTGTACAAAAACACAACTTTATCAGCGAATTGGATAAAACTGGATCATATTTTATGGAGAAAACATTGTCTGGTTTTCCCTCTGATGTCCTGCATAGCTGCCATTAACATGCAAGGGAACGGGGCTCAGCAGCCTCCAAGTGAACATAGCCAGACCAGGACCAAGCCTCTGAATCAGATGGAGGCCAATTTGATGACAGCGGTACAGAGGTAATTTATGGAGTCTCCTGCACTTGTTGGTAAAAGTGGCTAACTGCTGGTAATGGCAGCACCAGGATGCCAGGAGCCAAACCAGGCCAAAAACACACATTCAGTATTATTGGCTATCAAGACTCTGCACATGCAGCATTCAAACATCACACTGCAGGGACAAGAAGAAAAACACTTTGAGTGGAGGGGACTTTAAAGGCCAGTCTTCATTTAGCAGGAACACCTGAATGGTTTGTGTTAATGTTCTCATCACTCCATGGAGTGTTGGAGTTGACCGATGGTATAACCTCCTGAACACTTGGTGTATTTCTTCAAGTTAAACGGTTAAGGCTGCTGCTACCTCACTTTGACTCTCCTCATCATCTTCGCCGTCGCCATGGCAGCAGAACACAACACAGCATCACGTGTGACAGATGACATAACGTTTCTTTCCAGGCGCCGGATTGCTTTTTCCCAGAGTAGCACTATGTACCACAGGTCTGGCCCACTGCTCTGCTTTTGTGTTTCTTCCCCTCTGTGGTCGAAGGAGAAAAAAAACTTGATTGGCCAATGTCAGCATTTCAGGAGCAGTCCTTCTGGAATACTCATCTTATGGGGCACTGTTTCCAAAAAATGCTCTCACCTTATTTCAAAGTGGCAGGTTTTCCCATAGTGCTGTTTTCCATTCTTTTAAATAATGCTCTCCTCTTTCCTTTCTTTTCTTTTCCTTCCGTTCAGTCCAGCTTTCCCTTGTCTTTTTCCATTGCATAATTGTAGCCACTCTCCGTTGGTCCCTCTCTTCTGGCCAAAAGCTTAAAAGGCTCAGAAAGTCCCACCATTATTATGACTTCAACTTTCCACTTTATGTGTGTCCTAGCAGAGGGAACACAGTATTATCATTACAGTTAGCATTCTCATATGATGTAACCTTCAGTGTCAGTGTGCACTGAGTAGAACTCAGTGCAAAAGTGACATAATATCTTGTGTATGAAAAGTCAGGGGCGATACAATCAGACAGTGGAGCGCTATCATGTCGTTTCATCCTGTTTGCTGTTTCGCATTTAGAGAGAATCTTGCACTCTAATGAACTTAAACCATCCGTAATTTTTCCGCTACTTACAAGATGGTGTAAGGTGGTGGTTAAACAAGGTAGTCCAGATGTCCATCTCTCCATCAACATCTTTGACGAAACAACACAAACTTCTTGTTTATATTACTTCCATAGCCGGCTGTGTAGACATTGGGGCAGCAGTAACTCAGTCAGTAGGGACTTGGTTTGGGAATTGGAGGGATTCTGGTTAAAGTCAAGCAGTGGGGCACTGACCTATGCAGGGGTGCCAAGAAGTATGTGTCTCAGCTTTCCAGTCACTCCTAATTTATACACTATAAACACTGTTTATGCACCCCAGTGTGCAGAAATATTCAAATACTATTTATGCAAAAAACGGCATGGTTTTTGCCCAAAATTGCATGGGATTAGCATAAAGTGGGTATTTCTACAAAAGGGAGACATGTGGGTAGCCATAGAACCCATTTTCACTCATATCTTGAGGTCAGAGGTCAAGGGATCCCTTTGAAAATGTCTTTGCCATTTTTTCCATCACCAACATTTAGCTTAACTTTGGAGCAATATTTAGCTCCCTTCCCAACATGCTACCATGACATGGTTGGTGCTGAAGGATGCGTTAGGTCCTCTAGTTTCATATGATACCAGTATCTTCTATCTACCACAGCCTCTGAAAGATAAAATAGTAAGGAGGAGTAATAAGATGGCACAGAAAATACTATTTTCCTCCCTTAACACTGGATTCAGGTTTTTTCACATTCCTGATAACACTGATTATTTTCAGCAACATTTTTAAAGAAAGCTGCAGGACAATAATTTTCAATTCCCTACTATAATTTTAAAATGACTTATTTGTAGGTCAGATTCTGTTTAGCAGCATAGTCAATCCATTTGCAACTGCAACTGCAACTGCGTCATTGCCTTTTAAAATCCCATTCAGAACAAGCTTTTATTATTATTATTAGCTTTTTATGGAGCTTTTAATCACCTCTATCTCTTGATTTATTATTTTGCTCAGTTTTCATGGAGATAGCTCATTTGCATTGATGCATCTGATGCTTGTCAGTTAAGAACAAAAGGTAAATGTGTCTTTTTTAAATTCAAACTACCAAGGTCAAGTATGAACCTTGACACTCCTAAAGTTCTTTTAAGTGTATTAAATGGCTGTCACACAGCAGCAGGTAGCCATGTGCACTGCACATAATTATTCATAATTAAGCACAGGGGATAGGTTTTTCCTGGATAATCAAAATAAATTACACGTCCACTGGATTATTATGGTGACTTCTAAGTGAATCTTCCATGTTGTTTTTGTCTTTACTACATTTTTAAAGAGTATTTACAGCAGTGGCATTATTGTGCAAATGTTAATGTACCCAAACAAGACTGAATGCATCATTTTGAAAGTTAAAAATTGAATATGCAACAGATAGTAATAATGCATGCCTAACTGCATGTGATGTAACTCTTCTCAAACAGGTTTGTGCACATCAGCGAGCTCTGGCAGGGGGTTCCAGAGTTTTTCTTTGGAGAGCAGTTTCAGATCTGGGTTTGGGTAGCACCCGGGCTTACCAGCACTGCAACATTTAGTTTTACTTATAGCATACATCATAAAATGTATTGTCAAACAAATAAAGATTTGTCATCCGATTAGCCTGAAATGTTGTAAAAGTAAATGTTGATGTTAGACACTTTTTAAAATTATTATGAATTCATGTATTGCATATAAATTTCTTGCTCACATGTAATTTACAATGTATGAATTTAGGTTGTAACCTAAACCTCTTAGTTACTCCCATGTAAGATGAGCTAGATTAGTTAGAAGAGTTACTTATTAGCATTAACTCTGATAATAAGTCAGGTAAAGCAATATTTTAGTAGTTTTAGGAAACGTACAGTACAGTTTTAAGAATGACCTACTGCAGCTTTAATAATCACCTGTCACGTCACACCACGTTAACCAGTGTTTGCATATTAAACATAAGCAAACTATATTTACATGTTCACATTATATTTTCATAGATTTAATGACTTTTTACCTTTACTTCTTTGTGTGTGCCTACGCGCATGCGCGGGAGAAGAAAACTTTCTGATAGAATCAAGTGACGTACGGTTTCAGGAAGGAGGAAGTCCCTGGTACTCGCACTAGCGCGAATTTTCGAAGCTGTTGTGAAAAGTAATTTACTGAAATGGCTGAAAATCATTCAAAGTGTAAACTGAAACGAAAGAAATCCTCTGTAGAAGATCTCCAGCCGGAACTCTCCTCCAGGGGACCGCTGAACAACAGTTGTACCACCATGTTCTCCGGGGCAGCTGGGAGGTGGGTGTTCGCTTTACCGCCAATGTTTGACTGAAGAGGATCTTAACGTCCTGTTCAAAGCTGGATTATTAAGTTCGATTTTTGGTTTCCATACAGTTCGTTTAGTAAAGCATTTCCCTGGTGGGAAAATGAGCCGACAAAGGAAAGCTCGAACCTCCATTAAAACCTCAAGAGTTTAATGTTTTCTTTTGCACCAGCTGAAGTAACGTTACATGATGGACAGGTACTTTACCGACAAGTGACATCTTTAGATAGGAAGCGAAACCTTTCACAACTGCTTCACACTGTTAGTTTACAACGTTGCACTTTGGTCTAAGTATTGATTTGCCGAATGACACATCTTAATCTCTTGAATATTAACACAAGTGTTCCCGTTCCCCTAACAGCCACGGAATAGATAGAACATGAAATAGTCTCTATAAAGGGGTTTGGTGTTCTGTGAAATTGTGTACAGGCTACAGCTGATTTGTACCCCCCCCCCCCAAACAAAAAAGGAAAGAAAAAGAATAAATAAAGATGAAAGGTTTAACTATGATTTACTGGAAATAGTATTTGTAAAATAGTGTTGTTCAGGACTGTGAGAGGTTGATAACCAGTGACAGTGATCAACATTATGGCTGTGTGAACAGTCCACTTCATTTACCTGTTGTTTATTGTACACAAGCAATCTTGCAAACAAATGAGCTAAAGAGAGTGAGCTTGGAGTTGTTTTGTAATATTGATATTAAGCACATTATTATTCAAAATGGACACCAAGAAGTTTGATTTTTTTTTCAAAATCAAGGAAACAAAGTGGAGAAAATAAAAGCCTCAGTAATAGAATTCAGCTCCTAACTGACACAGTGCCGTCGGAAATGGAACAGCCTAAGCTTAATAAGGTAAGATTGAGCTGTTGTATTACATTGCACAGGTGCACGTGGGAGCACACTGGTAGATGAAATGAAAACACAGGAAAGACACCAAATTTGACAGACTGCATGGTGGAAGGAAATACTCATATAAGTGGTCTGAGAGCCATTATGCACCTGTATATCACACAATTTCATACAGCTATTTCAAAGAAATCACCTTCTTTCTTAAAATGCAAGCATATCTTAATTTAGCCTTTACTATTTTAATATATGCAGGGTAGGATCTACAGTTCTCTCTCTGACTTTGTTATTTACACAAGCAGACACTGTGCACCAGATCAAAGAGCAGTTTCATAAATAATTTGATTGACAGATTAAAAATGCATACAACATAATTAAAAAAAAGAGAAAAAAGCCAAAATGAAAACGTCATCATACCCTTTGTCCTCTATCGGGTAGTCGAAGATTAAATCCAGTTTTCATACATCTGGAAACTTAAGAGACTGCAAAAAGCTGCTATAATGCATTCAGAAACACGCTGGATGAGGGGTTTGCAAAGATAAGGCAGGAGTTTCAATAGAGAAGACAGTGGTAGTTGTGTGGAACAGACAGTGTGTAATATCTGCTTTCAGGTCAGTGGTTGCTGCAGCAGTGTGGTGGAACAGACAGCAGCTGCCTGCTGTGGAGAGTCTGTGGGCATTGACACTGAAGGCTGCTCTGGAGAACCAGCACTGGGACATGGTTCCTGATCTTCCACACCCATCCACAGTGGTATGTTACCGCAGAGTGTTCCTCCATTGCACAGTTCCTGTAGTGAATGACGTTGACCTCACAGCAAGACTCACATCAACAAGCAAAAGTTCTAAATGTTCAAAGTTCAGATGCTTAAAAATGTTGAGGTGTAGATCAGGACTACAGCTTTTTTCTAGTAATTTCTCTTCTCTAACAAAAACAGTATTCATTAACCAGTTATTTCCACTGGCTTCCATGGATAATTGCTATTGATAACTCAACCCTTCCTGCACACATGTTTCACATTAAAAGTCCTCCAGTGGATAAATAGGCATAAACCATCCCATTTGCTGTAGTCTTTGAACATTTTCATATGAAAAATCTGCTGTAAGTGTTGCGTTTCATTCACTTAGCTTTACAGCAAGGACACAAAATGGCAAAGTGAAACAGATTGAAAGTAATTACTGATGGTGAGTAGGACATGACTGTCATACTGATGGAATTAGTGGAAATGTTGACCACACTCCATCTAAAGTTGTCTAAACGTGACCGGAATATAAAGTCTGAGGAGACCGAACTGGATACATTTAGCGTGTTTTAGCTCATTAACTGTATTTTTGTCAATGTTACCTTATTGGTGCGTGGTGGTGCAAACTTAAGGAAACCCCCCCTACAAAACACACATTATGGTTTCCACAACATTAATGTCTGGTTATTGTTCTGGATTTGATTTTGTGACTACAAAGCTCATGAATGTAGTGTATGCACCACCAGTGCAAATAGTCCTCACTAATAACTGCTTTACCATGCACCAAAATAACAGCTACGACACAAAAGGTGATACAATGTTCACTGTGATGGATCTGTATGATGTAAGCTGTAAGTATGCATCATTTGTTCATTTTCATAAAACCTCTGGTACAGTACTTTAAAATAGGATAGACTGATGATACATCACTTTCTTTGTGTGCTGTAACAGGTTCCTTTTTTTCCACACAAACCAGGATGAGTCCTTGTCCTTTTTTAAGCTATAAACTTAATCATCTGTCTTAAGTTGTATAAGGGCTCTCCCTCATCTGTTTCTCTTTTATATGTCACTTTAGAGACCCACAGCACTAAGGTTAGATGACCTGCGGTGGTGTGACCTCAGTGAAGAGGTTCTTCCTTTCCCCATACCCTCTCCACCTCCTCGGAGGACTTCGTCGAGTCCAGATCCTCTCAGGCTCAGCTTCTCCCAGCAGGACCTTTCAGTAAAGACCAAACCTGTACCAGACCCACCTGACAGACGGCCGTCCTTTCACAGCAAGCACAGTCATAATGGCAAGACAACATCCCTTCAAGCCCTCACAGAAAAATCACCCTTCCACAGCTGGGAGGGGGAGGCATCACCAGTGGGACCCTCAAGTGTTAGGGGTGGACAGCAAGACAAAGAGACTGGACCAGTCAACAGACAGCTTCTCACAGACCAGGTGACGGTGTCTGACAGGCGAGTTCCTCTGCAGAAGAAGTATAAAAAAAAAGAGGAGGTGGATAGAGAAGCAGGAGGAGGAGGAGGAGGAGGAGGAGGAGGGCTGAAGAGCTGCCCGATGTGCCTGCAGGAGTTCCCTGTTGGGTAAGAGATGAAACACATTTCTTTGAACTCAGGCTCATTGTTCAGCTCCCTTTCACTTCCATCTACTTCCATTCATATTGTGCTCCCACTGCACTCACTGTGGGGCAACTAAGAATAGAAAGACGTGTGGTGTTATAGTTGACCAAAGACAAACATCTCTCCAGGTCTATGCAGATACAGTGAGGATGATAGAGAACTTAGCTATAGAGACCTGGTCCTTCTGACCATAAAGAAAACACGGTCTCACACAGTGACATTCCTCACTACTTCCTACCTACTGCTAATGCTACTGCTAATCCAGATCCTTTGGCTGCCTCCAATGGTCACATGGCTTACTGTGGCTCAGGAGGCCGAGCGGGTTGTCCACTAATCAGAAGGTTGATTCTCCCGCAGCATGTTCAAGTGTCCTTGAGCAAGATACTGAACCCCAAATTGCTCCTGATGCCAAAGTTTGTGTTTGTTATGGTCATCATTGTATGAATGTGTTTGGATGGGACGATGTGACATGTACACTACAAAACCACTTTATCCAGTTTTGAAAAAAAAAGATAATTAGCTTAACCAACTAGTATTTCTGGTGTTGAATAGTGAGATTAGTTATGTGAAACTGTCAAGTTGACTAATCACGCACATCCCTAATTGAAATTGAGTATTAGGGCCAATCCGAGCATATTTTGATGGATGGTATGGGCTAAAACAAAGCCGATCAGAATCTCTTTACCCTCTCTTTACCCTCTCTTCCTGGATGGTTTCTTTTCTTTAGCTGTGATTTGTTGCAGCGCTGCTGTCTTTAACCGCAGCCTGCAGCTCTGACTATGAGTGAACAGTCCTCTCTTTGTGCTTCTGTCGGTCCGGTCCTCGTCTGACCCGGTTGCTCTTGAACCAGGTTTAAGAGCTGGGCTGTGTTGCTCTGCAGGTCTCCTACAGAAACAATGTTTACCTCTGTGTGAATGAACACAGAGGACGGCTGACCTCTCTTTTATATGTACCCACTCAAGTGTCCTATTCAAATAACTGCAGCTTTTCTATTATGAAGTATTGTAAATATTAGTTACTAGAGGTGGAGAGATTTACTGGTGCAAGTCAGAAATCAGTTTTAATGTTAATTAAATACGATAAATCTTAACACTGTCTGTGGATGCTAATACAGCTAGCAGGAGCAAGATTAGCAAGACACGGATATGAAACACTTTCCAGCCACAACTTAACTCCAATTGGGCGAGGTCTACGGTAATAACAGCAGAAACTCTTTTTGTCTGTCTGTTGGAAATGCAGTGAACACAATGACATGTAATCCTGAAATGAGACATTTGTCTTTCATTTTTTTCTTTAAAAAAAAAAAAATACTAAAAAAAAAAAATACTTGGGATTCCTGTGGTATTTTATACTATATATAATATAATATCTATTATATATATATAATTATATATATATATATATATCTATATATATATATATATATATATATATATATAATATATATATATGATATATATATATACCTATATATATATATATTATTCATATATAGGAGATATATATTATTATAATATATATATATATATAGATATATTGTGATATTGTAAGCAGAATGCAACACAAAACAACCAGTGCCACAAATCTTTGCATGTATACCATTAATTAAAAATAATTGATATTGTTTTAAGAATTAAGTGAGTATTGCAAAATATGCAGTTTTCTTTTACTCTGATGTAAAGTTCTTTAAGGCAGAGACAGAATCAGACAAAGGTTTAAACCCTCAACAATGACCGAAATGTAGTTGTAGTTGATGACAATATGTAAATATTGTCATCTTCCTAATAAATGCCTAATAAATTGGAATTTCAAGTATGAGTTTTGATAAACACGGACTGTATGTATCATTCTGTAAAAGTGTGTTCACTGTCAGTCCCAACAGTGGATCTGCTTGTTCATGTCTCTGCAGGTTCACCCAGATGGACTGTGACGGCCACCTGGCCCAGTGTCTGTCGGAGGTCAATGTGGATGTGACCTGGTGAGCCGACAGGATGCTGGCGGCTGTCCAGGAGCTGGGAGGAGCCCAGATGCCACACACTCCAGGTTCATTTCGTACAGAGAGGGACACACCCAGAGAGCAGCTCGTACAGAGAGGGGGACTCCAGACACTGAGCAAACCAGGATGTCCAACGTGGATGTCATGGAAGAACAACTCTGATGGCTCCCCTCAGAGGAACCCTACTGTCATATTTCAATTTAGACACTGTGCTTGAGCCTCTTGGCCTCTGATGTGTTTGATTCCAGCTGGTCAAGAGGATCCCCAAACTAAAATGACAATCCAACCTGCCTTGTCCTCTGAGAGACCAAAATGGAACCAGGCCACATCCTCCTCACAAACTCTCAGACAACTGTACACAAATATCAACTGACTCATTTGAACACAAATTGCACCCGGCCTGGATGTTACCAACATCAGTGGAATTGTTAATGATGATATGATCACATTGTGTTACCTTTTTACTACATTCTGAGTCATTGGAGTTCCACATGTAACAGTGGAATTAATTCAAACAGTGATTTTGCAGGTATTTGTTTTCTCCAGCCCTTTTAGAGACTACAGGATCCTCTTGCAGGGTTCCTGAAAAATTTGGAAGGTGTGAAAATATAGAGACTAGTTTTCCAGTCATGGAAAAGCAATGTTAATTGTCCGTGCAATGGACACTTTTTAAAAGAATCTTTTCTTTTAAATAAAACAATTTCTGCTTGACTTGAACTTTATTGGGCTGTGGCTAAATGAATGTTTATAATTAGTGGTAAACTGTAGAGCAAGAGCAACTGCCAAGCAGGCTGTGATAGCAAGCTAACGTGACAACCAAACACTCTGACCACCTACCTGTAATGAACCTAAAACACTTCATCATGAACCCTGCATCATTGAAAACAGAGGAATAAACCTGGAGTCAACACCAGGTCTACAGCAGCTGCTCAATTATCCTAATGTCCAATTTAAGTGGCAGTACTGATTCTACAGGAGTGTGAGAAGCGGTTCCGAACTGCACCAGGGCGTTTCCAGACTTTGTTGACTGGGGAGGCACAAGAAGGGCACTGATATATACTTGAATACACTCGGCCATAATAACACATTCATACCACATGCAAAAAACTGCATGGGATTAGCATAAAGTGTCTGCAAAGGGAGAGAGAAAAAAGTGTTGGTCGTTCATCAGATATACGGTGAGTTAATCACAGACTCATTACACTGTTAATCATCTATTGCACATGTGTCTTTAACTAAACCCTCACTGAGGCAGGTGGCGTCAGGTGCAAGTTCATTTAATATTTATAGACCACAGCTGCGCAGGATACAAATTTTCTATGCTCAGTATCTTTTATGAATCAGATGTAAGCCCACCATCAGGAATGATCTTAAGAGCATAAATCTAAGAACAATTTTATACATGAGACCTCCGTTCACATCTGGCAACCTGTGCTATAGCCGGAGGCACTGCACCGAAATGGGTGGATGGATACACTGTCAGTGTAGTATAGTATAGTATAGTATAATAGTATAGTTCCAGCACAAAACACGCCTTTGTTTTATGGACTTCCTTCAAGTGCTTGGCGAGGTGCATTATTTTGCACGAGGGATGGTAAATGAATGTGCACACTGGCTTTAATACATGCACTGTGGAGCGAGACTGAGCTGACGAAATCTTTTGATTGTTAATTGCCTTTTCCAGTCTCCCAGTATGGGGGCAGTAAATGGTGATCAGAGGAAGTGCTGGTGTGTAAGGCCAGGCCACACACACACACACACACACACACACACAAAAATTGCATCTGCAAAGATTTTTCTGCTGTAGTCTGCAAAAAGGATGGACTCAGATCACGGAAAACCAGTATCATTTTTAATAATTACACATATTTACACAAATGCGATGAGGCAAAATTAAGCATATCCAACCAGCATTATGTTAGAAAAAAATGTGTGGAGTAAGTTCATTACTTTTTAGATGGAGATTCTTTTTCTTTTGGATGTCTCAATGGCCTTCACTGTTCTGCAATGTGGTTCAAGGACTCCCAGTTCATCCATTGGTCCCTCAAGAAAATAAAAATGCCACTAATGTATCACCTGGAGTGCAAATAGATCAACAAAACATAAAATGCAGCAAATGAGATGGAGTCGGGGAGGATGAAGCTTCCCCGGATGTGATTTCTTCGATTTCGTTGTGTGTGTGTGTGTGTTCATTGTGGCGGGCTAATCAGTGACCGTGGAACTGCTTCATTATCTCTCCTCTCTTTATCTGTTTTCTCCCTGCTTCTAAAGGCCCTTCAGCTAATTGAGACCCTTTGACTCAGGATCAGCTAATTAATCCTATTATGTGCTTATCAAATTAGCACGGGTCAGATTTCATCAAATAAATCTCAGCCAGTGGAGACAGAGATCAACACAGAGCTCATTTTGGAGGCGAGGAGTTCTTTCTGTCTGTGACTTTAATCTGTGCTCGTAGTTGATATTCCGATGTGTTGTGCATGTGTTTGATTTTATCCCAGCCTTTGAATAGCAAGGCTCTAAAATTTAGTTAAAAATATGTTGCTCTTTGTGTATAAAGGTGGCAGTGTATGAAGTTAAAGTTGCATGAACTAGAAACGGCCTAAAAGGTCACTGTATACAAATAAACATGGCTTCTTATTGTTTGTGTACACACTGCACCAGCGGCTGGGGAAATGGAAATTAGGATGTGGTATCCCTTCGATGGATCGTAGCGGTGTGGAGATGAGCTGACAGCGTGGCAAGCTGAGCCTCCGAATCACTGCTGTGAGAGAGCTGACCACCATGTGTTGGGCTGGCTTTACACTGAGCAACTGCAGGTTAAACTCATCAGAACATTCAAGTGACACAAACACAACTCCTGATTAGGACTGGCTAATTAATCTGAAGTTGAAAAATTTTAAATTTTTCTGGCCAAATGCTTTAGCAGGGTTTCTGCTGAGCATTTCAAAAAGGTTAAAGCTAAGCACTTTAAAAGACCCAGTATGAATTGGAATTCTAGAAAACCTATTCACGTCCTACACCTTACTACTAACAAAAAAAGAAGAAGGAAAATCAGCATTGGTTCCATGACAGTTTCGTTGTTGTAGTTGTAGACTGAAAAATGCAAGTAATGTTAACTTTGTAACATTTAATATAGCAATTTTGAAGACCTGTCAAAATCATATTTAAGACATTTTAAAGCTGCAGTGACTTTTATGAAATAACTTTTCGTCATTCACTGAAACTTTCACTATATCCTGAGAGTAGAACATGGGACAGATAATCAGTGAAATAATCAGGTTCCTCTGGCTCCTCTTAGTGCTGCTAATGGGATTTACAAGAATCCACCGGGCCTAAAAGAAAACAACCAATCAGAGAACAGGAAAAATAATTGATAGTCTCATTTGGTGCCAGATTTTGCTTTCTTCAATAGTCAATGCTACGGATGCATTTTGCTCAGTCCAAAATTAGGTGTCCCACTTATTAATAAGTGGGACACTGACTCGTAGAACCCATTTTAGATATCCTGACTTCAGAGTTCATGGGACCTCTTTGAAAAAATTCCATGCCTGTTTGTCCATGGCTAAAATTTAGCCTACCTTTGGAGCGTTATTTAGTATTTGGTACCAATGGATGCGTCAGGTCATCTAGTTTCATATACCAGCATCTTCACCCTAGCTTTAAAGCTGAGCCCACTACAGCGTCAGTGCGAGTGAAAGAGGGAAGGATAATGTGTCCCCCCTCTCTGGAAACGCCCCTGCTGTACAAGCACAGGACTGCAAAGACACAGGGAAGGTATGAAATTTAGGTCATGGGGCCACACGGATGCGGAGAGTACAATTTTGCAGGTAGTGTTATTAGAGTTTTTTCCTGGACCCAGGGGCATTTACCTGGCTAGTTCAGGGACCGGTACGTAAAGGGGGGCACGGGTCAACCGCAAAACACCACACCTAATGTGAAAACTGTCAACGGAACAAAAAAGGTTAAATGAAGTATTTAGTTGAATGGGTCACATTTACAACTGTGTCACATATAACAAATGTTTGAAGTAGCAGCATTAAAATCAAACAAAAACAAAATGTTTGACTGCGATGACACGTCCTGATATTAAACTGCATATCTGCTCAGAATGAACATGTCCCCTAACAGGAGACGTTTTCTATTTCACATCTTTTGGTTTCTTGATGCTGAATGGTGTGGTCCGTTCTTCAGCACCACTGCTAACAATATGCTGTCTGTCCTTTGCTTGTACACTACAATCTCCTGTGCATGTGTTTACATTGTGTCTCTGTGTCTCTGCTGTCCATCACACAAACACGCCCGCCCGCTCAGAGGCTAGCAGAGCAATTCAGATGGATCTCTGAACACCTTCTTTTATTCCTTTTACAAATAAAACAATAAACGGCTGCACATATTATGATTGCAATATGATTCGTGATTAGTAGGAGTGATTATTTTTACATCACAATTTTCATTTTCACTGAATGAAAGAGAAGACCAATTTGGAGGATTATTCCAGGGTGCATGGTGGGCTCCCCCCGCCTGGCGGTTTTCGAATACTGGGTATCTGAAATACTGTAAATTGGAAATGGTATGGCAGTATAGATGCAAACCCTTCAGTTTACTTTCAAAACCACGCCAATATCTTTAGAAATCTTGCTTAATTTAAAACAGGTCCCGTCTGCCATGTACACATTAAACGCAAATATAAATTTATTAAAGTTTGAGTCAACGTGAGTCGTCCTTGACCCTATAAGCCTCAAGTAATCAATCCTAAAATAAATTTAGTATTAGACGCTCCTGCCTTACAAGTCAAATTCAGTCTTCTTGCGTCCCTAAAAATATTCCAAAAAGAATGTATCAACATCGGCCAATACTATTGAAAAATGAAATAATCGAACTTTTCTGAAATAAAACATGATCATCCCAAGCAAATGAAACCCTCTCTCATTTCAAAAAGGTAAATAGTATTAACTATTAGGTTTTCTTTCTCCTCATGTGCCTCCTTGCACCTCTGGTGA
>NW_023339707.1:1654136-1654333 GCF_004916995.1 Morone saxatilis | reverse complement strand
TTAATTTATTAAAGTTGGTCCAACTAGTCGTCTTGACCTTGCCTCAGTCTCTCCTAAATATTTAGTATTAGAGTCTGCTTCAGTCTTCAGTTTGCCAAATTTCCAAGATGTTCATCCCAACTTATGAAAAATGACTTTTCAAAAACATGATCATCCAGCATGAACCCTCTCATTTCAAAGGTAAATAGTATACTATT
>NW_023339707.1:1649412-1654065 GCF_004916995.1 Morone saxatilis | reverse complement strand
ACCTGTCCTACCAAATAAAGGCATAGAAAGCCACAAAAACATCTTACAATAAATCAAAAAATGATTAAAATCACGATGTGACGTGTGTTGGGGTTTGTACCAAACAAACATGTTTTCGTACATCTGGAGAAACAAGCTGTGGAGTACAGTACTTCATTAGCACCGCAGCTTCTGTGATATTGCACTTGGACAATTTCCATAATATGTTGATTAGTTGTACAGCTCTAAAACAATATTAACAATAAATCTGAATATCATTCTAGCAGGATTTTTAACTGCAAGAACAGATTATAATTTAATTTGGACTTTAACACAGGACTGAGCTTCGTTCAGGTTGCATCGTGTAAAGCCAGCCTTGGTGCGGAGATGGAAACCCACAACGAGCCCAAAATGGAAATGGAGACACGTTTCCACAAGACAGCACAACCAACCGGTCATGTGATCTTTTCGCCTGGCTGCAGATGGTCACGCAGTGGCAGCTGGTGTGGAAGAATCTGTGCTCGGCCAGCAAGCCTGTACACGCTGCCGAGGCCGGAGCCAATGAACTGCTTTTGTTTTTCAGCTGAAGTCCTGATATAATGTGTTTCTGGAGCTGCCAGACTGTGATTAGCAGCGAGTATAATGTGGTCTTTATACGCCTTTATGCTGGGTTTCATCACAAATACAGGACTGTATGGATGCTGCACAACACCCATCAGTAACATTTCTGAATGACAGTTTGGCATTGGGAAAACTCTTGGTAAGCAGGACACAATCTTCACTATTCAATATCTACACACCTAGCTTTACCCTTAAGCCACCAGTTGTTGCCATTTCTGACTCTTGTCAATCTATAGACCAGTCATAAATACTCAGGACTGACACAAGCTACCGTACTCCAAAAACATTGGTTCCCCTAAAAATTTGAATGGTTTGGACCAACCCTGGCAGTCTATCCGCGGTTCCAATTGGTCATGATTGGTGAAGACAAATGTTCAATAAGAGATAAGTGCAATCAGAGACATGGTACTTAATACGATCTTTGAGGCACTTCTTAAATAAAAAGTCGTCTCCCAGTTAGAGCTCCCCCCGTTGTTTGTGAAAATCGTAAAAGATAAAAGGAAATGTTTGTGGGTACAGATGAAAATGTGCCACTTGCATTGATAAAAAGGCATCGTCAATTTTGGATTCACTACCTACATTATAATACACATTAATAACTTATTCTTTTCCTTTGTCATTGTACATTCTTGTTTCGTGTGAGGCGTTGGCCCCCCTACAAGATAGAAAAAGAAATTAAAAAAAGAAAAGAAAAAGTGCACGTAAAATTCTTCAGCAGAACTGTCATATTCATCCAGGGATGTGAGACGGGCTGAAATGTGTTCGTGGTGGCAGGCACAGAATGAAACAGCTCTCTGTTCAAATGTCAAAGCTGCACTTTGACACGAGGATGGATGGACATTCTGAGGGGAGAAAGGAATGAAGCCAAAGGAGAAAAAGAAAAGGGGAAGACAACGTAACGACAGGGAATGTTCTTGAAGTCCAGTGTCTTTGTTTTCCTTGTAGATACCAACAAAGAAGAGTTTGGTACCCCAACAAAACAATCTGAATCGTCCAGGAAGGAAACTCTCCCATTCTCCTGTTTGCTTTTGCCTTGTCGACAGGTCCAGAAGGTGAGTTCGGCCTCCCTGTTGTCCTTTACTCTTCCTCCTCCTCTTCCTCCTCCTCGCCTTTCAGAGTTGGCTTGCGAGTGGTTTTTGGCTGAGACGGCAGCTTGGACAAACAGTAGGTGGGCGAAGGAGGAAGCTGGTCTCTCCTTCATACAGACTCTTCTGTGGATAGCAGCAGGGGGTTGATGTATTCAAATCCCTCAAACTCTGACTGGTCTATTCTCTTGATGACGTCCCTGAGGAAAGGGAGACAGAGAGAGGAATTAGAGGTGTTTCATCACAAACCCAGAGCACAATGCCATCTACAGCAAACCTGGATCAAGTTCTGAACAAAGGGACGGAGTTTCACAGCACTGACAGAAAGAGTGTCTTATTACTGTGCTTTGAGAAAAGTTCCTTTTCCATTTTACCCTTTACTAAAAGGTGTGCATCTGATTTTTATTTTTATTCAATTTATTTATTTTACCGTTATTTAACCAGATAAGTCAACTGAGAACCAATTCCATAATGGCAGCAAGGAGGTTGATACAATAAATGCAAATAACAATACAGTTGTAAATACAGCTGTAACAACACAATATACAGTACTGTATTGTACAATACAGTATGTACTGAAAAGAGGTACAGACTTTCATTCCAAGTCAGACGTCCGTAACAACTGGGTACAGGATCGCTGTGAATCAGGGCTGGAACCCAATATCCCACTATTCCTGCATTGGATAGGTATTCACTTTCCAATTTTGGGATTCAGATATTTGCACAGCCCTCTCTCTTACTGCACACACACTGACTTGCACCATCCCGCCTCTTTCTGTTTCTTTTCCTCGCAGTGTCAGACAGGGACAGACTCGTACAGGCTGTGTGTGTCGGCTCTGTTGACTTTCTTCTTTCTGTTGTCAAAGTCGCCCCAAAAACTCATATTGTGCATTTGGATTCCTCAGTTCAGCTTTACTGGTGCTGGACATGTGTTGCTGAAGCACAATTACTGTAAGAACAACACTGAATAAAAAAAACTATTTTCATTCTTTGATTAATACAAATAATTGTTGAGAAAATAAAACTGGTAAATGTAATGGAATAATTTGTATATATACAGTATATAAGTAATCAAGTTATTATTCAATCAAATCAATAGTAAAACAAATGGAGATGGTGTCAGTACAATATAATAAGTGTCTGTTTATATATCTATGTCCCATAAGTTTGTGATCAGTATGTCATAGTGAGTTTGGAAAAAAGGGTGTTCTATATCTGGGGCATTATTGGCTTTTACTACCAAACTGACAGTAGAGAAACAACAGGAAGTCAACAGGGTTAGGGTTAGACTACTAGTTATATTACTTTTCTGCTACTCCCCACGAAATTGGTAATTGTGTCCTTTTCCCCAAAAATTCAGACTGACGACGATTAAAATCCAGTTTTGTTTGTTAAAATCAAAGTAATAGAATATTTCCTGCTGCTGAATGTCAGCATTTCCATCTCCGAGGCTAGTTTCCTCCACAATTACAAAATGAATCCAAGGATGGGATGTTGGATTCAAAATCAGTAGGGGTGACAACAAAAGTAAGGTTGTAACTAATTATTTTTTTGGGGAACTGTAATATTATTACTGAAATGTATTAGTAATTAGTTACACTACTAGTGACTAGGAAAGTAATATGATTAGTGTACTATTTTTACTAGTAATGTCTTACTGCCCAACAGTGCTAATGTCAGGGTTGCTGGAGCGAAATAGCTGAAAAAAAAATATTTTTCCTCCCATCTGATCTCATGCTGAATACTTCTCAAGCCGTAAGGTTTGAGGTCAACCACCAACTACAACAATTAACGGGAAAACAGCTTTTTTATGTGTTTACCGAAACATGGCTGTTGGTTTTTCTATTTTCGGGGTCACAGAGCATAAGGGTGGGCAGGAATGAAAACCACAGAGAGCGGGACACACAAGAACAGACGGGCGCAGCCAAGGTTTGGCGAGTTGACCAAAACCAACCACAGTGTGTTCAACCACGTAAAGTGCCCCTTTTCTTCCAGGCTTGGATGGCTTGAAAGGCATTACCAGATGCCAGAATGACAGAGGCAGAGATGAGGAAGGACAGACAGGGGAGTGAAGCTGCGGCAGACCCAGGAGAGTACGTCCAGCAAAACGCACTGAGCGACATATAACCTGTTTTTTAACTGCCTTTGTGTCAACCATTAAACTAGAAATGAACATTCACAACCATTGACGAGCCTTACTGAATTCTCACGTGTGTTTGTGGACCAACATCTTTTAAAGCCCTCTCCAGACATGCTTTCACAACAAATAAACAACATATTTCCTGCCTGTCAACCAATAATGTGTGCGATGTGTTTTTTCCACACAAAAACATAGTTTTCCTCCTTAAACACAAGCATGTCTCCTCCTTCACTTGTAAAGTCCATTCTCAGTGGATGTTGCACTGGTCGCTTCAAGTTCTCTACACTCCACTCGTACCAAGTTGATCTGGACCAGGATGACTCCAGACTATTTGTGCATCGTACAATGCTGGCTGGTGGCCCCGCCCCTTAAAATCAGCATGCTCTCAATGAGCACCAGAGAAACTTTCCTCTTTCCAGGCAGACTAATGTGAACCACTCCTTCTACGTGTCCAAACTCCTGCACATACAGCATTCAACACGCACACTGTACGAGACAGGAACATAACACCTGGTTTCTGACTGGAGGGGGCTATAACAGCAACAAACACCACATCCTGGCAGCCATGCTCCATTTTCTTTTATTGACCCACAAGGGTGGTGTCCTCCCAAAATAATCTTACTGCCAAGTTTGTTTGAAAAGTCCCATCTGTCCAGAACCTTAGAAAAAACCTACCCTGATTTCAGCAGATCACCTGTCACTGCCCTGCCCCAACTTTTATGTTTTGTTTTTGTCTACAGTAACTTACTAATCAGTTCTTACCATCTACATGTCCTTGGTGACAGTGATTTGGATTGAAGTGTCTGACTTTGGCACTTGTTGACATTT
>NW_023339707.1:1636237-1649387 GCF_004916995.1 Morone saxatilis | reverse complement strand
GACATTAGCACTGTTGGGCAGTAATTACTAATACATTTCAGTAATAATATTACAGTTCCCCAAAAAATAATTAGTTACAACCTTACTTTTGTTGTCACCCCTCCTGACTTTGAATCTAACATCCCATCCTTGGATTCATTTTGTAATTGTGGAGGAAACTAGCCTTGGACACTGTTGGGACAGGAAGAGACACTGATTTCTGACTGGAGTGGGCTTTAATTAATAGTGGACACAAAGAAAGAGTTAAGGACACATCTGTGTGAGTTTATAATGTTTCAACTAAAAATAAATAAATGATGACACCGATTCATTAGTGCAAATTAGTGAAAAATAAAGAGGCCTGAAAGAAAATACCAAAAAAACTAAAGTTTCAGGTAAGTTGCTGCTGCAACTGCCAGCTCTCTTTCTACATTGAGTTTGCCTTTGATAATGAGCATCAATGCTGGCCTTGTGAACAAATGAAGGGATTCTGCACATAGAAATGCTAGAGGGCTTTTAACGGATACAGGAAGTGTTGAGGTAAAAAATATATTTAAGAAAACAAAACTTGAATAATTTTTTATCAATGCAACATATTCTACTGATACAGACATTAACTGTAGTGAAAGGTGAAATGATGATGGTGTGATGTCAATATGACTATCAATAGATCATTTTCACTTATTCCTGCTGTGAATGTCACATGGAAGTAGGGGACAACCTGTATCTCTACATCACTGATTCCCAGCCAGGGGTATGTGTACCCCAGGGCGTACTTGTGTAGATGCCAGGGGGTACGTGAAAATATTGTGGAGAAACTTACTTGAAAAAAGATTAATTATAATTGAATTAAAAACATGTATCAACATATTGAGTGTGTGAACAACACTTAGTAAGTGAGCAGAGAAGTCTAAATAGAGTAATGGATAAATGTTTAAAATAGCTAGAAGTAATGGATAAATTGTCAAAATAGTTAGCTATAAATGTATAAATGATTGAAAAATAGATAAATGGTCAAACTAGCTGAAAGTAACAGATAAATGGTTAAAAAAAAGACAAGAATAATGGATAAATAGTTAGATAAAACATTATCAATATCAAGCTTGTACCAGAAATAGTAGACAGACAGTTCAACTGTATATTAGAACATTGGAATATAAACATATTCCAATAATATTCACTTTTATAGTCATTAGCGTTCAATTCAAATGAACACATTTGGAACATATCATCTGTGTTCATCTGACAGGACTGTGGGGGAACATATGAAAAAAAAAAGGTTGGGAGCCAGTGCTGTAGATGAAACGCCTGAGCTGCGCTGCTCACACGGCCTGTGTGCATAATATGCATCCAGATCTAGAACTCTGGAGTCTGTGAATTGACAACAAGGGTCTATAGAGAACCTTATGCTAAATATGCTCGATACTTACTGTTCCTGAGCTGCAGGCTGTTATTTAAAGGAAATAAATAAATTAGGGGAAAGAAGAATATATGAGTTTATGAATGAATTGATTTCCCAAAACACAGCACATTCAGTGCTACAATATGCAACAGGTTCACTAGACAGACTAGAGCAGAATTGTGGTCCTAGCTACCATATTCATGTCCCTGAAAACAACCACCAAGGACCAAGGCTACAGAAGAAGAAAGTATGATTCTCTGGGTACTGGCTGAGGCTGTCATTTTCTAAGACAGCATAGAAAAACTAAAGCCTCTCTCCCTCCCCCCCACCCCTCACCATTCTGGCAAGGGCCCCCAGCAATCCTGGCTTTTAATGTCGCAATGTAAATCTCTAACATGGAGGGTTTACCCTTCTCTCTCCCTACACGGCTCTCACTTCTCTTTCTTCTCGTGCCAAACCCATCAAGAGTGGGAGAGAGGGGAGACTGCAGAGCTTTTTGCATCACCCCCTCCTAGCGGGAGTGGGCGACATCAGCCCCTCTCCTTGGTAACGGAGGGAAGAGAGAGGGGTGGGGAGATAAAGTGCGAGACGCAGGGAGGAGGCGTGCGTCTTCTTTTGATGTGCCGTGGTGTTTGATGCCAGGTTGATATCTCCACTACTGAACTGGCAGTGTGCTCTCCACCCTGCTCTCCCACTCATCTCCCTCCCTCCTTCCCTGCCTGTACCACCCCAGCCTCTTCCACAATTGCCCCCTCTAAAGTCTGTCACGGACTCCCGTTGTCAAACCCCATCACAAATGAGCTTCAGAGCTGTCTCACTGCCCCTTATGCTTACACTTAGGCCCTTAATGAGCTGCGAGGCTCACCCAGACCGAGGCTGGTTTGAAGATCGGTGCATAGTGAACAGCAGAGGTGTACAGCAACTACCCAAAGACATCTGTCATCGGTGCAGAGTATGAAGGGAATTTAATATGGCTCCAATTAACACTGTTGCTCCATGCCGTGCCATTTCACAATGATGTAGTTATTGCTGTATGTGTTCAAAAGCCTTAAGTTGCACAAGCAGTGAAAAACCCTGATGGTGCCCATGTCAGCTACTAAGCATGGCGCCGTCAACCACTTGCTGAACTGATGGTGATTATACCAAACACTGACAGCTTGAAGGGCACCATCAGAAATGATAGGAGGTATAGATGATTAACAGACAACAGCAATAAGGCTCTCAGTCCCACACCTGCTGTGAACCGCTGTGATCTATTGTTCTCCTATGGAGAGAGCAAAGATGTTAAACTGCAGCAGCGCTACCTTGTGTGTCCTGTGTTGCCTAGATCTTAAAGATTCATTATTCTTCGAACTAAGTGCTTTTCTGATCACCAAATAGCATCTGGAATAGGGCTGGGTGATATGTTCAAATAGACTAGCCTAACTGCCTTGTTAACTCATCTTAAAACACACTTCATTTAAAAAACTTTCATTCAAAACTATCTTTGTTAGTCTTTCCACTGTTCCCACTAACTCTCACTAACTCTGGAGTCTATGTCTATCGATGTGCTCCAGCACAAAAGTCAGAGTCCTAGTCGGAGCTGCTGTAAATCACCTTGTAACTGTATTCCTTGTTGTCAAACTGGTCAAATCCAGGCTTTAAATCCGACCTGTGGGCCCCCACAACCTGCTGCATGTCATCCCCTCACTCGACCCCCTTTCCTGTCTATCTTCAGTTGTCCTATTCAATAAAGGGAAAAGGCCCCAAAAAACAATACTAAAAAGAAAACACCTCTAATTCACCCCAGTTAGATGTGAAAGTATTCTTTCCTCTCACTTGTTCTTTGGCTCAGTGTGTTTACTGTGCTGTACTGTGCTGCTGAATGTCTGTCGCTGAGCCTCCTTCTTCGGAGGCAGACTAATAAATTAGGAAAAACAATAACAGAATGTCAGATATTTCCCCCAAAAAATGTACTCCAATCGGATAGCTGATATATTGGTCCAGTTGCCCAACCCTAATCTGAAATCCTCCCTTTCTAGATTGTGTCCAACTATTTTTATACCTTCCGAAACCCTTAATCCAACAATCATGCTCACATGTGACTGACTCTCTGTTTTCATTCTTCAAACAACAGTCTTCTCTCCTTTTTCTTTCATAGGTCAGACTCGAACACATGGCTGCTGCTGCATAGACTGAACCCCAGCACATGGGGTGCCAGTTCCACCAGGTGAGGCCACCCAGGCAACCACAAACAACAATATTATTCTACTAATACCTTCAGGGTAAAGACTGTCCGATGGTCTCGCGATACCAGATGATCAAGAGAAGTCAGCAGTCACCAACAGATGTTATACGGTACGACAGTCTTCACAAGCGTGCAACTTCCGCATGTCACCGGCACAAAGACTTTGCATTGTTTTTTTTTTTGTTTTTTTTAACTATACTTGTTTTCATTCAGTTTTAGCAATGCCAATCCTCAGTCTCTATTGAGTAAGCATATAGAGACTGGTTTGTATGTCTAGTCTGATAGTGTAAGCTTTATCCCTGGTTCAGCAAAAGACACACTGCCCTTAGAGAGATCAGGACAGTAGTGTTTTGAAAACGGGCTTTTCACCCTGCCTTCCAGTGTGGACATTCAAAACAGGTACAGACAATCTTTGACTCTAGATGTGGTCATATGACCTTTCTAGCATACTGAATCCTTTACAGCTACCTGCCAGACTCACAGGTGTAGTGATTAAATATGTGACGGGATAAAATTTTCATGCTACCATTCTTGTGGCCAAAAATATCACGGTAAGCTAATAATTCTATAAAACTAAACAAACTGAACAGTGCATTGAACTTGAACGTGAGTGTTTCTCTCCAGTGGCCTGTCCATGATCTTTCACTGATGAAAAGGATGAACTTTTTTTTTTTTAAGGTATGTGCTTTGGCTTAATTGCCTTTAATATCCGACAAGCTGAGATAGACAGGCGCGCAGGGGCAGAGAGAGGACATGAGCCACGCAGCAGGGAAGAGGGAAGTAGCCGCAGGTCGGATTCGAACCCTGGGCCGAGGCAGCAAGCGACTCACCTCGGCGTACATGGTCGCCAGCTCTACCTCACCTGAGCTAACTGGGCGCCCAGGATCAACATTTTTGATGCACCATACTTTGTAATACTCACAAATTGCCTTGTGTGTGAAATAGAAATACATAATTCACAAGCACAAACACAGGACATTCCCCTCCCATATTTTTCTATGTACAGGACTGTTGGAGATAACAATCCTTTTTTTTTTTTTTTTAAATCTTAGTACATGTCCTATTATTACTGATGACAATTGGGCGTGGTACATATTCAGTTCAGCTTCTGTGTATGAGCAGTCCATTGCAAAATCAGTTCAATAAAAGTTTTGCAGGAAAAATATAAACACTGGAGCCTAAAAAATCAATCCAGCATGGATTCAAATGAAAATGTTGTCTTACATAAGCCTGGTAATATCTATTGGCAGGGCCTGCCAAAGCCTTATGGAATCTATTTTGTGATGGCACAGAGGAAAACAGGCCATGCTTGTGTTTCCGTGCTGTTGCTGCAGACAGTCTGCAGCAGCGGAGCCTGCACTGTGTCTGTTGTTGTGCCAGATCTCTGCAGCCTTTTCTCTCCAAAGCTAAAGCTTAAACAAGGACTTCTGTCAGATCCTGACATCCATGTTTGCATTAATCAAAACAATGTCCCTGATTGATAAAGATGTCAATGTTGGGAACTTGTGGGGGGGTTTCTTTATTGAATGCAGAAGTCTTCTTGGAAGATTGCACATCATCCACTGTTTGTGGATGTAAAATCGTTTATTTTTTTTTATCTCTGTTTAAGCCATGACAGGTTCTACTGATCACTTATACCTTTACAGCTGGACACACTCACACCTGCCAAGACACACACACAGTTTAGTCCTGATGGCCACTGCTCAGCTCCAAGAAGTGTCACTGACCAACAACCTGGCTGTGGTATGATGCTTTGTTTTATTATTGTGACATTCAAAAGTAAAACACAAATTTGAATTTTCTAGTTAGAATATATTAAATATATTAAAATAAAAAGCAAGTAAACATATATTATGAACATACTCCAAACTGAAACTGAAAAGCATTTTTGCTAAGAAATCAGTAGATATCTTATTATTATTATTTTCTGCACTGATAGTGCCCTTATATTGTTATTTCCAGTGGCTGTACATCTTGGTACAGAATGATGCCAATACTGTAATAGCATTAGTTCAATTGATCACTTCATTGTCAACAGCCCTCAGAGTTTAATTTACGCTACTTTGTTGTTTTGACTTAGCTGGGGGCCGATATTGTTGCACATTGCTTAGCCCCATGTATGACTTCAGCTCTGTGCACGGTACTACGTGACTCTGCGATCTGAATCAGTGGGTAACATACAGAGTGTTACAAGACTGTCCATTGCTGTGAGTTCAGTTCATCACCACATCTGGATCCATAAAACAGAAACAGTTAACACAAGCTAGTCCCCTCCTTTTTATACCATGAAACGAACATAGCACTGGGCTCTGCTGTTTCCTGAGAGGATTACCAACCTGACAGCATGATGGTCCTGCAAAATGTTGAATTATAAAAGGACAGACATCTTAAATCACCAACGCTATGTGGACCTAATGAAGAAGTAAAAAACACCTTGCATCAATGTTCTTAAGACCGTTCACATGTTGCATGTCGTGGGGCATACTATGCTAACATTGTAGGATTTAATTTAACCCTTACTGAGGCTTAGAGGGGGTTTCCACAAATCATAAAAATAATAATTTGAATATAGAAAAATATGTCAAAAAAAGGAAATAAATTCCTTACGCACAAAGTAAGACTAATTAAAACTTCAGTTTAAGTCAAGAGGGCTGTCAATGGTTAGATGTCAAATTGTTTTTCTACTCTTCGGGAAGTTACTGACTTCTATTTATTTCACTATTCTATCAAAATCAACTTGCAGAGACCTAAAGAAAACAGACAGTTTATTGTAGTGTATGACCTAAAGCAAATTTCTCTGAAAAGTCTCTGCAAATGGATCTGTACAAAGTGTGTAGTTTTCACTTGCCTGACACACGTATGAAAAGAGTGCTCTAAATTATTCACATGAGGTTGACTTTAATGATGTCAGTGATGTGAGTTGGAGAAGCAGAACTTACTCATCATCGGGTGTTAGCTGCACTGGTTCATTAGTAAACTGCGTGTCAAAGTTTTCGAGGCCATAGTCGTCAGAGATTTGAGGTTTGAAGGGTGGCGTCACCTCTTTCTTCTCCAGCTGAGGAAAAACAAACACATAAAAATGTATTATGTACAACAACTGTTTTTACTCAGTAATGGAAAGTAGAGACAATGTAGAAGAAAAACAAAGGCTGGCAAACTTTCTCAAAACTTTTTTTCTGCAAAATTGCAGGGCACTGATGTGCTGCACACCCCCTGCTTGATCAAAATAGAACAAAACAGAAGCATCACTAGGAACCTAAAGGATATGAAGCTGTATTCAAGTGGTTATACTCCTTTTTCATGATGTGTCAAACTAATCAGACCTGTTCAGCTCACATTTGAAAGCATTCAAGTGCAAACTAACGGAACTGTTGCTGATCTAGTCCTGCCAATTCTAATAATAATCTATTTTGAATTCTTATGCAAAATTTTTTATAGGCTTAATGATCTCTTTACGTGTACCCAATGAAATTGTATCAATATTTTTCTGAGGATTCATATGGGATCACTTGTTTTTAGTTTGATCAAACGACAGAAATAAATTGACATACTTCTGCTGGTTGAGTACTTTTATCACTCATATTAGTCCTGAACTCAGCACTGATGTGCCTCGAATTAAACATTTAACTCCATTTGAAGTCAGGTGAAATTCATGTCTTGAGGAGAAATGAAGAGTGGGAATTACACTCTGCCTCTTATTACACTTTATACTATACAAATACTATATTTATATTTGTACTTAATTTACAATATAGTATAGCTTACGTTACACAAGACAAACAGTTTATTCCATTCCTTATACCCCTGTGCTCGTGTTTTTGGTTTCGGAAACGCTAGAAAAGACACCGTCCTAATAACTCTTTTTATGTCAGTATCAGTTTTACCCTTCTGTGTGTTGAGAAATTCAAAGTTTGTCAGGCCTGCTGTGCCTAGTTATGGTTACTAAATTGTGACTGGACCTCACTGCTCGGGCTAGGGTTCAGTGAACTGACCCTACTAATAAGTATAATGTGTGTATCCAAAGCCTGATATTATTATATTTATGTATCATATTAGATATGTGAATATTATATGATAGGATTATTCCTCTGTGCCACAGAGCTCCATTATTGTCGCGCAACTTCTAAAAACATGACTACTGTACTGGTGTTACTTCATTGCCATTAACACACACTGTAGTTTATTTTGACTCAATCCCACGTACAAATTTCCCCAACAGATGGGGCTACAACTACAGTGAGCAGCTGTTTTAGGGAAGTGATTTTTTTAATGAAACAAATATATTTGTTAGAGTTGCCTCCAATACTGCCTAAAATTAACCAGTTACTTCGTGTCTGTGCACTGATCCAATACCATGTTATTTAGTATCCCTGAAACGGGAACCTGACTGACTGTCAAACTAGATATTAAATAGTTTTAGAAACAGACAGTTTTATGGCATTTATTCCGTGTGCATTTGTTTATGTTTTACAAAGGGGTTAACACAAAGTACAGGTATCAGATTTTTTTATTGGGAAGGAAAAAATAGTGGAATATCTCTAATATTTGTGAGATGTTTTTGAAAGATTTACATCTTCAGTAGAAACCAATGGGCTTGGAGCTGAGAGCCACAGTCAGGGTTGGAAAGTCAGAAATTAGTGACAGAGACGGACTAACACATCATTGGTGAGTTTGGGCTTTATAGATAAATATATTTAAATATGTATGTATGTACATATAAAAGTATATATATAAACACTGTGGCTCTTTTCAATACTTCACATCTGCTACAGTAAAATATGGAAACCTTATTGCTACATTTCTCAGTGGCAATGAAGACAGGAACGAGAAAGGGAGAGAAAAACAACAGAATGGAGAAGGTTGAAGCAGCAGAGTAATTGTGCCCGAGTGATTCAGCCAGCAGAGTTTTTGTCTGGTTTGTTTCCATGGTTTCACATTGGTCCCTCATTCTGTTAAAATGTGCTCTGAGGACATTTTCTGAGAACACTATGAAGTCAGATGGGCACAGAAAGACTACAGGTACATATGTATGTTTGCTCTCCATGTTGTTTTTGTGTTTGGGTTTGAAGGCTGATCCAGGTGCTGTCAGAAGTAGATTAAACATTATCATATGTATATAGAGTCTTTGAGCGCTTCCTCCAGAAAAGACAACAAATTATTGAAATAAATGTCTAGTTTTAATAATATAACAGTACAATAATAAAGATCTGTGCATTTTTTCTATAGCATGGCAAAAAACAGATGAACTCAGTCCGTGGTGTGTGTGTATGTTTGTGTGTGTGTAGCCTGCCCACAAATAAGAAGCTTGATGTTTGCGTGTAAACAAGTTAAATCCATTCTCTTCTTTTATGCCTGCCTGTCAAACCTCTTCTGCACTGTGTGATACTGCTGGTAGTGAAACTGACTGAAAAAAACATAATAGACATTACTTGGAAAAATGTTTTTGTTATCTATATATGTATAATACACTATTCGCAGTGCAAACACAAATATATTTCCCCAGTAATAACAAGGTAACAATGGAGTAATAGATTGCAAGAACACTAAAAAAATGGGCTAACTTTGCAATTAAAGTGTGATAATAGGGTCATTTTAAGATGTAATAGTTAGGTAATATATGAATAATAATGAAGTAATAATAATAATATGGTATCATGTTCACACTACTCATCAATACTACCGTCAATAAAGCTCAACACTTCTTGCAGATGTTTCAAAATAAAAGCCTACCAGGCAATGGAAGGATTATGCCCTTTGAGTTGCTTTTAATGTGAAACTTGATGGTAACTTAACTTCGATTAAAAAATGTCTGAAACGACTGAAACTAATCAGCGAATGACGACTAATTCTGTAAGAGAAGAGAAATTGAGAGCAGCAGAGCGGTGAGTATTATGTGACTCTGTTGTTGTGCTGATGGAATTAATGAACATTATGCTGAATATATCAAGTCAAGTCAACGTGTCGAGAGTTGCATGTTTAGCTAATTAAAATAGGAAAAGATCAGAAAATAGGAAAGCTTTTTAACAAAAATAAAAATATAAATTAAGGCTGTGTACAATATTCAAAAATCTAAAAGCAGAAACTGTCTGACTTTGACACCAGAAATTGAAAATTTTTCTCCTTTAACATGGCCCCAATCTACAATTTTCTAACCCTAAAAGAGTAGATTTATATCTCCTATAGCAATTTTCGACTCACAACAGACAGTTTAAAATCACTGCAGCAGATCCAGAGACATCCTCTGTTTTGTTCCACACATTCTTCTTTGACAATGACACATTACATAACTACAGTTCGGCTGGAGGTTCAGGTGTGTTATGCTAGCAGCGGCTAATGTAGCCTGGAACTTCTAGCCTGCAGCAGAGATGAGCGGGCTACAGAGGTCACGTATTTCTAACTCCACACCACCAGAATTTTTCAAACTATAAGTTTGAAAACACACACAGTGCTTATATTCCACACCTCTACACAACCCTGCGGGAAGGAGCTACCTTGCCAGATTTTGTATGAAAGGCAGCCGAAGCGCAAGCTTCATCCTGTCTGCTGCGGATCTGCACATGTGTAGCTCAGCCCCACCCTCAGTCATACGGACACAGACCGTCGCTACGTTGTTATAGAGTCCTCACACTCTACGCACTGCCAAAGGGCTGACGCCCAGAAACGTCCTGAACACAGAAAAACAATAAGAAAATACAGACGGGGGCAGGCTCTCTGCAGATACAGACACCAGCACACACTTCTAGTGGGTCATAAGTGATGACTGAGAGGGATTATTTTTGTATTCGTCTATACATTGTTTTTTAAGGAAAATCCTCAAGCCTTTAACTATACTGGTGATAGGTCAGAAAATGACTTTTGGAATATTCATATTTAGACACTGACAAGGAGTGTTATATATGTAGTTTGCTCTTTAGGAATCTATAAAACACTCCCAGCTTGCTTTCCAGTTCCACATCTTGTTTGTTCCTGAGTGTTTGTGTGTGTGTTTAGTTCCAACAAAAGTCTCAGTTCTCCTGCTGGGTTTTGCAGCAGTTTCTGTGCTTCATTAGTGTTATTGGTTCAAAGCTCTTTGTGAGAACAGCTTCAAACAAACAACACAAACCAACTCACTTTCTCTTCTTGTATCTCTTCCTATCGCTCCCTCTCCATCATATTAGCCCACCTTTCCCCAATCTCTCTCTCTTTCTCTCTGCTAATTTCTTTTTCAGATTTTCAGCACCTACCTACACTCCTCTGTCAGTTTCACCCCCTCACATCCTGTCTCCATCTTTCTCCTCTCCGTTTGTCTCTGTCTTACTCATTGTCAATTCTTTCATCTTTTCACCTCCCTCTCCTCTCTCCTCCTACTTTCCCCAGTCTCTCTGATGTGTTGTTGGGCAGGCTGAAGCGCTGTGTGGTAGTAATGAAGCGCATTGAAGGCCAGGAATGAGCCCTGCACCTCCACTCACACACACACACTCACACACACGGGAAGTGCCCCTGAGGCCAGAGGGGCACATGAAAGAGGAACCTGAGCGCTAGGGCAATAAAAGGCGATCCATGGCTTCTCAGATCACAGCAGCTGTCAGACTGAGTGTGTGTGTGTGTGTGTGTGTGTATGCGTGTGTGTGAAAATTCCAGTGGCACCACTGCTTTCAGGACAGGATTAAACGATGTGACAGATCAGCCTGATCTGATGCAGTTGTTAATAGACTAACTGTAGTCAACAGATGTGAAGCCGTACACATATACACTGTGAGTGGAGCTTAAACTGGTCCTCCACACAGTGTAACATCAAAGAGGTGAAGTGTCTTTAGTAGCTGTGTTTTCATCAATGTATTTTATACGCAATTTGAAGTAAGTAAGTAACTTCCTCAATTTCAGAAAAAAAGTTTTTACGTTAGCTTAAGTTGGTTTTTGCCTTTTTTCTAAAAAGAGAAGCTCTCAAAGGGAGATGGAAACACTTTACAAATAAGTTCTGACGTAGTGAACGTTTAACTCAGGTAACCGAGCAATAGTTTCATGATCTCTTCAAACCGATCTGATGGACCCTTCCTCACAATAATAGATAAAACAAACAGAAATGTTTGAGGTTTGGCTCTTAGTTATGTCATCTTGTTTCCCCCTCTTCTTCTGGTTCTCTGACTGGGGAATTGACACAATCTACTGCTTATCGAGTGTTCCCACTCTTTAATAAATCATTTGACAGGGTATTTCCAAGACATTTTCCAGGAGTTTTTCTAGACAATACAGGGCAGCAGTTGCTCGAAACTGTCGTCATTGTTTAAGGGACAGTCCGTGTTACCTAGCTGAGTGCGCCACAAAAGCTAGTTGTTCTCACCACAGCAGATTTTTCCTCTTTTCAAATTTAAAACAAAATAAAAAATTTGAGGACAACACTGATTATTTCCTGGCTATTAGGCAAATTTAATCAAATTCTACTACTACTTCATGACTGGAAAACTAGTCTCTAAATTTTCTAGTTTTCTAGGATGCATCTTGTGTATGCAGGTAGCTTCAATGTAAAAGGGGACATTTTCAGAAAGAAAACACTGTGCTGTGTGAATCGGCTTGCTTTTTTCTGTTTTATTTTGTTAAACGTCACCTCAAGTGATTGCTGAGATCTGGGAACATGGCAACAATATGATGGCAAAATCAGACAGGGCAAGAAACACGAGCAGTCAGACAATCAGACAATCAGACAGGTGGTAAATAGTTCAGCCAGATTACCAGCCAGAAAACTATGGTTAGTGTGTCAGCCACCCACCAGTGATGAAGATGACTACTGCCTTTACATGAGCTTTGGTTGGACTTAAGAAGGGACTTTGCACAGGACAAGCACTACGAATTCTTTTCTCGCACAGTGTAGAAGGACTTAGTGGCATCTAGCAGTGTAGTTGCAGATGGGAACTCTCTCATTTCACCCTCCCCTTCCAAGTGCGAAGGAGACACCACAAAGTGCACAAAAACGTGAAAGGCTCTATCTAGAGCCAGTGTTTGGTTTGATTCATTCTAAGGTAACGAACACACAATGATTCCTATATTGAGGTGATTATACACAAATGAAAACATACCTATAGATATCATATTCCATTTCTGCCAGTAGATTAAGCCTTAAGTTTACAAACTGAACCTTTAATGTTGAATTTACACAATAAGGCATAGTGGTTGATTTTATTGCTCTGAGCAATACATGAGTGAAAACAAGTATAACCTGTGGGTCAACTCCCTCCACTCCCACCATCAACCACTAGTGGAAACATTTGTGGCATTCCAGTGGTTGGCAGGCTGAACCCTGTCAATCATCTTGTAGTACTTGTGTATCAACATCCCTCTCTTTTTTTATTCTGTAAAACATTACAATAGCCAGCGCATACATTTATCCAGTCAAATAGAGTGAACAATATGATTGGAATTCAATCAATTAAAGGTGTGAGGAATTCATTGCCAGATGCGAAAGTGTTCTATAAATAGAGTGTCAAAAACAGAAAGAAGTAACCATGGCTATTGTGGACTAAACCCTCATTAGAGTGAGCATTATACACTGCCCGTCCCAAAAAAAA
>NW_023339707.1:1633881-1636137 GCF_004916995.1 Morone saxatilis | reverse complement strand
ATGTGCGGGGAATGATGAGGTAGTAGCCTAGATGCCAAAATCTAAATATGCTATACTGCTGTAATAAACATTTTAAATGTGAGTTGTCTGACTGCAATTTAGAAATAGAATGGCCAGAACATAAGGGGTTTGGCCTCTGCAGGTCATAAACTTACTATCTTACTGTAGTAATGGGTAAATGTGCATTAGTCTGACATGTTTTATTAACATACAACACTTAAATAATAGATAACATATTAAGAGAAAGAAAAAAAAACTAGGACGGAATTTATAATGGATGAAGAACTGTAAGATCATATAGTTACGGTTTTAATTTGTTGAGAACAGAAGTGGAGTGAACTTGGGAGAAGATGTGTTTTGTAAATCATCTTTGAACATTTGTGATGTCTTGTTATTTGTGTTCAGGATTTCATGAAATGTGTAGCTTGGGCTTGGGTTGTGAAAAATCCTTTTGGCAGGTTTTTTTTTTTAAATGGTAGAATTTCAGTTATAAATGTTGGTAATCCATTGATGAATGCTTGTATGTTTCCCATTTACTAACAAACCATTTAGTCTGCAGTCATAAATGTTAATAAGTAATTCAAGTTGTGTTCATGGTTCTGGAGATTCCTGTGTTTCTTTAAATCTCAACAAGCTCGATTGGTTGTTCTCGTTCAGACAAACTTGCAAATGCCATTAGGAGCACTAGAAGGAGCCAGAGGAAGCAGATTTTTTCACAGATTATCTGTCTCGGGTTCTACTGTCAGGATATAGAGAACATTTCCACAAATATGAGCTAATGTTTCAGAAAATGATGCGTTATTTCTGTATGTGATCTCAGAGACCGCGTCCGTTAAAACATAAATACCCTGGATTTTCAACTGCTCTGTATCTGTGATTGGTAATTTTTATGCAATGCTTCACCTTCCGAACAACAAATTAGTTGCTTTGGATTGCTGTTATTGGTGTTGTTTGTCTATAAGAGGTCTTTTCCACAAGAAAAAGAGTGATGGATTAAAAATAAAGAAAACCTAAAATAGTAATAGAAAATAAGAGTTATATAGATTATATAAACCTTTCATTTATAGAGATATATTTGATGGATAATTGCACAGATTAATTGCACAGATATTGTAGTACACACATGGTGTGTTGCATTATACTAAAATATATAAATATAAAAAATATTGCCTTAAAAGATGAATGAACTGTACAAAGATTTGATTGCACAGGATACAGCAGAAAGGTAGTTGCACAGTGTAAATACATATAATCACAAAGCATAATATAATATATTTTCATTTATCTTCATAGTAAGTGATTCTGATATTTGCCAACTGTAAAAATGTATAGCCAGGTTGTTAAAGGGGCTTGAATAATGAACATTTTTTACAAAGTTACAAAGCAGAGTCTTCCTTTAGATGAACCACCATTACTTGTAGTGTTCACAGGTACTGACTATGCTGTCAATGCACGGTCCAATTTATTTATTTATTTACTTTTTAACATCACATCCCATTCCTCTCATCTCACTAGGTTTGTGACTCCCTAATTATCTGTGTCACTCTCAGAATTAGTTGTGGGTCTGTTAATTATGTGAAAAAAGAGTGATGGTTTTGTAATATGTATTTCTTTATTTATATATTTAACTTAATTTATTTTCATTCTTGTTATTGTTACTTTGACCTTTTTTCCTGTTGTTAAAGGTTGTGGGTGGGGCTATTGTTGTTTGTAATGCCCTGTAATTGATGATACATTTGAATAAAAGTATATTTAAAAAAAAAGTGTAGCCAGCACACACAATAAAAATTTTTTTAACATTTGGTCGACTAAAATGTGTATCACACATTACGTTTTTGACCCGCCTTTTGGGCTTTTTATGCCTTTAATGAACAGACGGGACAACACGCAGCAACCCATGGCCGCTGCAGCAAGGAGCCTTGGTTCATCTTGTGCCATCTCTACCAGGTAACTAATAAGGGGCAATTTTGCCTTATCTTAATAGTGGTGGATACCAGTCTTGATTCTCAATAGCTAGGCTAGCAATGAATTCTAAATCAAAAAAAGGAATGTCTGGGAGAAAAAAAAAATAGAGAGATATTTGGTCTTCACCACCAATGCTGCTGGTCTCTGGCAAGAAATTAGCATTATAAAGCACAGATAGAGTTTTTTTCTTGATAAATATTCTTTTGGTAAAGGTTACTGACCCCTGGTTTAGTCAATCAATAAAAAACCTGGCAATACAAACCATGTTCTTATTAATGGCTTATAACTGAT
>NW_023339707.1:1626301-1633859 GCF_004916995.1 Morone saxatilis | reverse complement strand
AATAATAAAGCCCAACTTCAACAAGCTTCATTAAGGCTGCTCCAGAATTTGTGTTGTGCGTAGGATGGAAGCATACAGTTTGTGTAAGATGTTGTGCTCAGCCCCGCATTATTTACAGTGGGCCATCTGAGCGAGGCCTCAGAGGAGACGTACATGCATGCCTGCACCTCCTCTGTGGTAAATAAATGAGATGTACAATTTGGTCCAACTGTCACAGCACACTTGGGGTTAAAGGAGGAGGTCTGCTCACTGCGGCGCCCCCTCCCCCAGAGGCCATGTTATCAAAACATCACGGCAGGGGGTGAGCAAGCCACTCCTGTCACTAGCCAGTCAAGCAGGTGTATTCTTGCACTTGTCTCTCTTTGCCTTGATCTATATTCCCCCCCCCCCCCCTTTCCTACTCGCTCACACTGCTGAATACACACAGAGGTCCTATTAATCCCATTATGCAAATGGGAGTGATAAATCGCACAGGGTTCTCTCCTTCCCCCCCCTCTCTGTCTCCCCTCATTCCTCCACGTTTCTCGCCATGCCACCACCGTGTAGGGCTTTCCTACCACATAATTAAGCGAGAGCAGCAGGGTTCGCTACAGCAGGCACAGGAAGAATTGGTGCCAAATGCTTTTTAGGAGGGCAAAAAGAGGCGTGGGGTAAGGGCGTTTCAGCTGGCAGTGACAGATTGGCATCCAGCATGGTGGTGACCCGGACAAGGACAATTGGCAGAGAGGCTGTGAGGCCAAACAACCCCCTAAAAAGTGTGGGGTAGATGGATGGATGGGAGTACTGTTGAGGCAGCATCAGAGTTGGACAGTGCTCAAACACCTCTCTGTCACTGACATCTGCACATTAGTCACACCTATGTTGTATAAAAGAAGTTTGGCCTTTTCATTGAATCGCCATTTCTCATCAGTGTATGGCGCTGTATGTACAGACATGTCTTTGATTATCCTATAAAGGAGGAACTCATTCAAAGTTACGCATTTATTTCCTCATGCAAATCGTTTTCTGTCCTTGCCGTATTCTTTAACACGCATGCTGAACCTGGCCCAGAAGTCTGCTAATTCTAATCACTCAGTGATTTTCAATCCCACGCAAAGGCTTTTTGTTCTAATTAAAAGCACTCATGCTCAGGGTAGTAACACTCACCAGGCAACTACATAAATTACACATAAACAAAAACCACAGAAGACTTGCTTATGATTTATGTCCTACAACAAGACAGAGACTCCAGTTAAATTCAAAAACATACATTTTACACATGTAAAAGTAATGGCCTTGACATTACAGTATGTATCCAGTATTGGATCTACTTATAAAGTCATTTCATATCCCATTAGTTAGGTTTAAATGATAAATGGGCTTTTTATACATCTTCCGACCACACAAAGGGCCACACAGCACTTGTCACATTCGCCCATTCACACACACATTCATACACTGATGGCAAAGGCTGCCATGCAAGGTGCTAAGTGCTTATCTGGAGCGTTAAACAAAGTGCTCACGACGATACTAGGCTGAAAAATACACACACCGAGGGTACAGCCATCAGGAGCAGTTTGGGGCTCAGTATCTTGCCCAAACCGGGAACCCTCCAATTACTAGACGGTCCACTCTATCACAGCCACCCAAATTAAGGTTTAGCATGTAACTAAATTTAATTCTAGCAAATATAATAATAATAATAACTGAGAATAGTTTTCCTTACAATAATAATCATTTTAGGGAGGGGGGCAGGGTTTTTTTAGTGGGAGATAGCAGGTCAACAATCTATGCCTAAGTAGTTTACATCATCTGAAAGCTAGGAACCTGAAGATTAATCTGAGAATGCAGGTTAGCACTGTGTCATAAATCTGTAATAAATGTTGTGTTTTGGTGGGAGGCCTATTAAAATATTTTAAGTTTAGGGTGTATAAGGGCTTGGAACATAATGATAAATAGATTGTTTAGATTTAGTTTGTTACATAGATTTGGTGCAAAATGTAACCATTTCTGACCACATGAAAATTTATAAAAATGGTCATAAATCCCCCCTAAATACCACATTAAGACACCAAGACATGTTCCTCAAGGTCTTGCTGTTATTTGGTATAAAAAGATCATATTTTTCAGACACAGTGCTCAGAAACCTCCTTATTATCAATATAGCTAGGAAAGCCATCCGTCCTCTGGATGCCCTTGGTCTGTAGTTTGTGGTTGTACAGATTGATGAGGCTGTGATTATCCTAGAGGTCACAATAGCTCATTTTATACAGTGAGCTCATGCTTAAAAAAATGGCTACTAATGGGACCACCACTGGGCTCATTGAATCCCTCAAGAGAACTTTGGAGCCTTATTTAGTCTCCTTCCTGACTAAAACTGAACCCACTGAAAGACAGTACTGTCTGCCGAGCATGTTGTCGTGGAGTGGAGGAAGTTTTAAATGTATCTGGCTCATAGAAGTCTACTTACTTTGCACACCAGGTGACTACGGGGCTCAGAACGTATGTTTGCTGGTTTTCATTCAAATGGTGGGATTTATAAAAATGAATGTGACGTGAGAATGTGCATGCCATGGCACAAATTTTAGACCAGCCGTGAGAATGTGTGGAACCTTTGTGTAAGTATTTTTCAAGATTAACGAGTACGCCTTATTTCAGTATGAAAGCTGCACATTCTTTCATACATGAGGCCCCAGGTGTTCCGCAGCACAGCATTTTTATCCCTTGTCCCACATCCCACATATTGAGACAATGTCCCACATTTTGATTGGCTCCAGTTTTCAAAAGTCAAATCACTGTGGGACAGATGCTTTTGTAAAATCTGGTTTTAATGACTGTGAAGAAAGCAGGGAAGGCTGTCATCAGAGGGCTGTTTGATGTCAATCAAACTGTGCACACAAGTGGGTCAAGTGCAGGTTAACCTGTCACCGTCTTAGCTACACCCAACGGGCAAAATTGCGAGTCACCACAAAGTCAGAAGCTATCCAGATTTAGGTGGAATATGATGGAAACTTCCACAAAGAAAAGGAAATGCAGCTGAAACAAAGACTGGGAAACTACTTAGAACTGGGTGAAGCTGGTGGAAGGCGACTATCACAGACTATCGCCTAAGACTGAAATAACTGTGAAACTTCAACTTCCTTTTATTCTTAATGTATTTACTGTATTGTAGTGTATGAAAGTTGCATTCAAATTAAATATATTTGTTAAGTCCCTGACATGCTAAAGGCCTAACCTGTAACCTGAATAGTCTATTGTATGCTACTAAATCAACCAGAGGGCAAAGTTTAGAGACATTACAACCTAATGGGCGGAATAGAAACTTTTTTTCAGCCAATACAATAACCGATAATAACATGCTTCCATAGCTCTGTTCTAAACAAACCTGACACTATTGTTTACACAATCACAACAAACAACAGTTCTGACTCTTCAACTGTTCATTTATTTTTTTCTAGTAAGTTCATTAAAAACCTTCTCAAACATACTTTGGCTTTCATACAACATAAAGTCTATCAATTTTAGCGTATAAGAATGAAAAATAAATTATTATTAATATCAAACAATAATGTATGCCTCTAATTTAATTATTCCAAAAAAAAATAATAATATAAATTTCCCATTAGGAGATAATTTATCCTCACAAATAATTATTGTGTATCCCTAATAGAAATTTTCATTTTTTAAGTTAGACAGACATTATATCAAAATTGTAGACTACCTAGGGCGCCCGGGTGGCTTGCCTGTTGGAGATGACTCCCATGTGCAGGGGCTGGGTCCTTACTGCAGCGGCCATGGGCTCAGGTCTGACCTGTGGCCCTTTGCTGCGTGTCATCCCCTCTGTCTCTCCCCCTTTCCTATCAATCTTCAGTTGTCATGTGTAATAAAGGTAAAATGCCCCCCCCCCTCCCAAAAATTATTTTTTGTAGACTACCCATAGAGCCCAGAGGGTTTATAGAGCATTGGTTATGATGAAAAAAAGGTTAATCATTAATAAAGATGTAATAAAAAATCAACTAATCCTCGACAACTATCTAATTACACCTTTTTATTTTTGTAATCTGATTATATAATCCCGATTACATGTAATCGGTTACTAGCCAACAGTATGTAGTACACTTTGTGGCTTTAATTTGGATAAAAAAAACTGTCCTTGAGCAACACACTGAACCCCAAACTGCTCTTGATGCTGTGCATCGGTGTATGAGTGTGTATGAATGATTAGTTTCCGTTCTGGTGAGCAGTTGGCACCTTGCAGCCACTGCTATCAGTGTATGAATGTGTGTGAATGGGGAGAGTGTGGCATGTAGTGTACATCACATTAAGTGGTTGAAAGACTAGAAAGGGGCTATATAAGTAATAATTAGTTATTATAACTAAAGATGAAATCTTTATATTTTAAAAGATTACAGTGTAAATTATAATACACGTTCAACAACGATTTAATGATTCGTGTTGTTATATCATTCAGCTCTTACCTGGTCCCAGTCTATACTGCGGAAAAATGTGTGTGACTTGATATCTGTGAAGCCCGTCTGGACCTGGCAACCCAGCCGCTCCTTAGGATCCTGTTGGGACCAAGACAGCTGGTCAAGAATGTAAACAGGAGCAAGAGAATATTCTCAATAATTTAGCATCTAGAGGTAGAAACTGCAGGCTTACTATCAGGTTAATTCTACTTTATGTGGACAGTAATAAAGTCCAAGGGGGACTATGTCAAAAAAATGTATTTCTCTTATTAAATTTCAGACGTTATACAGCTCCAAAGAGAAACAATTGCCATGTGAAATATTAGTAATAATGCTGGCCCCACATGTTTCATCATGCACTGTATGTGTTTGTGTACATATATCCCCCCTCTGACTGCTTAACTGTGCTCTATTCATCACAACAATTATGGTGATATCTCACAGAGACAAAGTGTGTGGAAATGTGGAAATATACATGGCTGTTTGCACGAACAGAAGCCCCCTTATGCATCAAAGCTACACTAAGACGTCACACACACACGAAAGCTTGATGCAAAAACATGAAACCAGGGCCTGAAATACATAAACGCACAGTTCTGCAAATGTACACACAGAAAAATGTGCTATACCTGTTAATTATACACAATTAGTTTGGAGAAGCAGACAGAGATCCTGGCAGGGAAGCAGAGCAATGCACTGCTATGGATGAAGACTACAGAAAAATGTATTTTAGCCACATCAAAAAAGGCCCACCCCAAAAACCTATCAAGAATATTATGACTGCTTTACCTCGCCATCAGACAGCCTTTGTCTTTGGCAGAACGTCCGTATTCCTACATATAAGCCCACCATACACAGTATTATGCCGCAGATCCGCTGTTTGAAATCAAACTTCATGTTTCTAAAGATTTCAAAGACGGTGCTAGTTGTTTTTCCAGGCTGTGCCGCTATAACTCTGACCCAGCTGATATGCGCCGCAATACAGTTGTGTGTAGGAATATGGATGTTTTGTAAGTGCAGAAGTGAAAATATTCTCATTATAGCGTACACTTAATCTGATATTAATTTTTTTGAAGTGGGCCTTTTTATGTGGCTAAAATAAGTTTTTCTGTAGCCCCTTTCCATATGCTGACCTCCATATACTGTAGGTAATACACCGACTATAAGTACCTCATACAACCCCACTTCAAAATACTAACTATTCCTTAAAGCAGGAATTACATAAAAGTGAAAAAACATTTCAAACCTATTTACAGATACATCAAACAAAAGATGTATCTTGTTCTTGTTCCTTGACCCAGTCTGCATATAAAGTGACCCCTGACCCCAGGTTGAGACCATAGACTGTATGACTGTAAAATGCAAACATAATTTACACTATATTGTAAACTGCTCTGTATCCATGTTCTTCTATCTCACCACAAAAATAAAGGAAAGAAGCACTTTATTTGGCTCAGAGTGTATGTGTGGGTTAATGCGTTACAATAAAGAGGCCTTCCCTGGCTGTCCATAACACAGCCCAAGTTCTTGGCCATGATCCCATGCATGGTGATTTGACTGAGCAGCAGTGTACACAGACACAGAGAGAGAAGAAGAGGTCATACTGGGAGTGGACTGCTCTCACCTTGTTTAGAAAGCCCTTGAGCACACTGGCAGCTTTCACCGACAAAGACCTTGGGATGCGAATGGGCTTCTCGAGAATAACTGTTGGCGAAAAAAGAGAAGAGAGAGGGAGAGAGAAAGAAAAGGACAATCGTGAGTAGGGAGGAGGATGATTCACAGTCCAACCTGCCTGTGGGTGACCATGTCTGCTGCGTAGGAGTCAAAAGAAGGGAGGAGATCCAGAGCACACTATTCTGTTCTTTCTCTCACTTTTGATGGTCTACACACAGCCTTGAGACTCCCACAGCTCAACAATGTCATATTAATGAGAACAAAAACACTCGCTGAAAAACAGTTTTTCCCTCAAAAACTATATCCAAGGATGTACTACTGCTTCACAGATTAGTGCTTCACTCTGAGGTGACCAGAGTTTTTTGCTTTCAATCACAGCTCAGGTAATGTGACCAGTGCGTGGTCTCATTGCAGGGCAATTCAATTCAATTCAATTCAATTCCAATTCCAATTTCAATGTCATTTCTATTTTGTATAGCCGCCAATTTTATGAACGAGAAGTTATATCCGAGGAACACTTTTCAAATAGAAGCCAGGCTCTTAGAACTGAACTCCTTATAAGCATTTAGCAGAGACGGCGCCAACAGTACGCCAACGCATGAGCAAGCACTTGGCCGACGGGGGCCGAAGGAAAACTGGCCCTGTTAACGAGGCAAGAAAACCTAGGACAGACCCTTCCGCCCTAGGTGGGTGGTCATCTACCTTGCCAGTTTGGGTGAGAGAGAGAGAGAGAGAGTGACAGAAGGCAATAGATCCTCCTAAATGTTAAACACGTCATTCAGCTGCACATTGTCTTTTATTAAACCAAGTGTCATCTCTTTAAACAGCACCCTTTTACTGTCGGCTGCCATAAATCAGATGAGAGAAGAGAGGAGCTGATCAAAATGTTGATACACTCATTTGTGTCATCTTCAATTATTACTGTGTACTCCCAACAATAAGCTCGTCGAGTGGGAGTGATTAATTTGTGGTCCTTATTCGGGTTTGCCTTTTAGGCTACAGGCTCAGGCTTGTCCTTTCACCTCAGTGGTATCTTGGTGGACAGTGGACAGTAATCTTCTTGGTCTTGCTTGTTTAGGTTGGGCGTGACTTAGGCTACCTTCAGGGATACATTTCAGAGCAAAGATCAGTGAACTGGGGATGGCTTGTTCAATTGACCCATCCTGAGTCCTGTCCCATTAGAACCTCAGTCAACTTTCTCCTTTCCTGTACTTACATATGCTATGTGCTAGGCTCTCTCTCCATGCTGAAAAGACGATTACATTTCGCAAATGGTTGAAAGATAAAAGCAACATATAGTCAATTCTTAAGTTATCTAGTGTTAGCAAAACATCTAGCTAGCTAATGACTGATGTAAATTAACTAGCTGGTTAGCTGGGAAATTGGTAACATTAGTTAGCTAAGTTAAGCTGTGACTATATGTTGCTTTTATCTTT
>NW_023339707.1:1621161-1626275 GCF_004916995.1 Morone saxatilis | reverse complement strand
TCTTTTCAAAATAGACAAGCCTAGACATTAGCATATCTACATACAGGACAGGAGAAAGTTGGGACATGGTTCTTACCGAGGATTGCTCAACTGTTATTGAAGCACAGAGCAAAAAGGGGCGGGTTTAAGGGGGGTCAACTGGGGTATAAATGTATATGAATGCAAGAAACAGCATTCACATAATTCTTTTTTTATTTCATTGGGCCCCACCCCATTTCTGAACAAACGTCTTGTAGTATAGTGGTGAAATTATGCTGCAAACAGAAGAGCATGTCATTTCAACTTTATCTGTGGTGCTCTTCATCATTACTGAATACATATCAGATATTGGTACAAATGCTGATGAGAAGGCAGACTACTGTTAATCTAACCCAATGCATTGGTGTTATAAATATATTATCGACCAATTATTGACCAAGCTCATGACAGATAAACTCTTTTATTGGTATCAGCCTGATGAAGACTTTTGAGATCTGAGACTGTTGTCCAATGACCTTTAATGCTCAGAGGTATTTTTAAAACCATTACACCAACTCAAACCAGTTTTTGCATTATATTTCCGGTATTAAAATTATACATGTTTTAATGTTAATACCACTTTTTGGCTGGTTCCCCCACTGAATTAGAGTGAGTCCCCCAGTGAAGCACTTATACCCAAAGCACGGCCTGGCACAGGGTCTTGCAAGGTGGCATATGGCTTGGTGGCTCCTATAGTGAAAGGGTTGGTTTCGATTGGCAGGCATTCATCCAGGAACCTGCTGCTCTACCGGTAAGACCGCCAGGAGGATGGTACTGGTGGCAGATGCTAGCCATGGTGCCACGCTATGCTCCTGACAGTCACAGCAGAGACATAATGCGTCACACAAGGCTACTGGTAGTATGGAGGAATTTCTGTCATGGAGGACTGTGTGGGTGGCTGTGTGAGAGAGTGAGGAAGGGAGGGAGGGAGGAGGAGGTAAGGGGGTGTGCTATGTAAGGGTACCATATGGCTTGAGGAAACACAAATGCAAATAGAAGGACGGATATTATAAAGGTTCCTCTACCCTGAGGGTGCGATCACACCCACAGTTTGTTTGCTTTGGTCCAAACCACCCTGAAAAAGTTGACTTTGTTGCAATTTTGTATTTACGTTGTGTAGGTTGGCACTGCGATATCACTCCACAGGTCCACGCTTGGAAGACCTAGCTGTATTAAAATGGTTGCAATGTGCAACTTCACAGCTAAATGCCACTGAATCCTACACATTAAATCCTTTAATTAGTCATCCCAAGTTTAAGATTTGAGTTTAGTGACTGTAATTTAGCAATTACCATCATTTCATGGCACAAATGACTTAATGGATGCAATGCATGGCAGTCCATTGCAAAGCTTCACATCAATGTTACATTCTTCTCCGTATGCACGGGAGGTTGAAATTCTGTTTTTCCAAAGACACACATAAATGTGTCTGCAGGTCTACCCAAAGAAGGATGCTATGAGTTAACTGTAGGTGGCACAGTCGTGCAGATGAGCGGACATGCACAACTCCAGAATTACAGCAATGCTTTATGGACTTGTAAAAAAGGTTCAACTCCTGTCGGGAGGCGGCTACAAAACAAAAAACAAAAGGAAATTAAAGCTGCAAGCAGCGTTGGGCGGGACCTCGCACTCCAAGTGACTCAGTGCGTGCTGCGGCCGTGTCACGACCGCTTTAGGTCATCACGCGTTTCAGACACAGTGCAAAAGACTCGGGCGTTCATAGCGAGACTCGTCACTGCGAACTGTGGAAATTCAGCGCCAAGCCACGGACATGCCGTTTGATGCACAGTAAAGTCCTGCTAATTGTTTTGGCATTAACATGTAAGACCACATTTAACTGAATTACATGTTGTAACAACTTTAACTAACATTCTTAACCCTACATCAACTTGTTACAATTCCATACATAAAGCCATATCATCACACTCACAGTAAAAGCAAAGATTATTCAATTATGCCATAAAATGAACTTCTGTTAATCATATCCTGATGCTAATGCAAAACCATCTGAAGTAGTATGAGTACATTTATGCTATAAATACTACTAACAATGATACAAATAACAATCTCACACACGTACTCTTACACAAATTACAGATGAAATTCACATGATTTCTTCTCCCTACTTTGTTCAAATACAACGGAATTCAAAATGGCCAACTTTGACGGCACGCCACGGACACGCCCTTCAACGTACAGTCGCAAATAGCACGGCGTTCATTCAGCACCATTTTTTGACTGTGCTGACCAAATTTGAACCAAACAAATTCCCCTGGGAGGAGTTGCGGTCAATACGAAAAATTTTTTAAAATGACAAACAAAAAAGGGCCACAAGAGAGTGAAAATCAAAATGGCCGACTTCCTGTGGGGTTTGGGGTATGGGTCCAAGAGGCTTTTTTGTACGTCTCGGCACGTTACACGTGCCTACCGAGTTTCATACATATTGGTGAAAGCTGCTATTTTTAAACCCTGTAGGGGGCGCTACAATCGCCTACAACTATTACGGTCTCCGCAGAGTGATTTACCCTGCCACCAGAGCGCCACCCAGTGGCGTGGATTTTTTCTCCTTTTTAGGTGAGCCTCAGGGAGCCATGGGCAATCATCGTACCAAGTTTCGTTTTAATCACACGTGCCGATGTGGAGATATAAACTTCTTCATTTTAAAGAGCGCCACCTTGTGGCAATGGCCTGAAATTGTGCTGGATGCCTAATGGAGACATAAGGAACTATTGACCCAAGTTTGGTCTCAATCGGACATACCAATGTGGAGAAATGGTCTAATTCCTGTTTTGATGAAAATTGCTCAGGAAGTGCTAATTCTTCAACATACTTTTGCCAGAACAGTCTCCAGATGATACGTGAAAAGTTTTGCGCAAAAAGGACAAAGTGCGTAGGAGGAACACGAAAAAGTAGTTTTTGGACATTTTGTTTTTGTTTAGGCGGAAGTGGACGTGGCCAATATGGGGAGGTGGATCTCCATTCACCGAACGTGTGGATACAAGGTCTTTGAATGTGGGAGAAACGATGCGGGAGTTATTAGCCAAAAACAACTTTTCTTAATAGTAGTGCCACCTAGTGGCCAACCCGAAAGCGATGCAGAGAATATCTAAGTTTCACCAGGTCTGACAACTTTGCCAAATAAAATTCACCTGAAGTATACGTTCAGGGGGTCAAAAACCTGTCAAAGTGCTGAATAAGATTAATAATAAACATTCAAAATACAATAGGGACCTTCCAGTTGATACTGGCTCGGTCCCTAATAATTAATTGCAGAAGACAGTGACCAGTATTTAAGTGGCCTATTAGCTGTTTTACAAACACTTCCTCTGCCACCTCACAAATTAGGAAAAGGATGCTAATAGGTTGGCTAACTGAACCAGTGTGAAAACAGCAGTTTTCCGCATCTCTTTTATTAAGCATACATGACTTGAGCATTTTCATCATGTCCTTTAATTAGAAAATATTTATGTTAATTTCACAACACATTAGGGATGAAACAATATACAATATTATTGCTTATTTCGTTTAAAAAAACACTTGAATCGGTATAATCGTAAATACCCACATGGCTTAACTTGAAAAAGCTGTCTAGCTCACCAGCATACAGTCCTATATTGATTTCCTTATTTAGACAATATTATATATTATATTTAAGATCTAAACACTGAAGAACTGAACACAATATTCACAGAGCCCTCACACTCTGCTAAACAGCCTTGCTTAGCCAACACTAGCCAAGTGTCAGGGAGAAGAAAACACTGAATTTACATTAAATGTAATATGTAATTTAGTCAGGGATCATCAGCTTATTCGATGATTCGATGCAAAAGTTTGTGATGGACATAGGTGAATGTGACGTGTAGTGTAAAGTGCTTGAGTGGTTGGAAGAATAGAAAGGCTCTATAGAAGTACAGTCCTTTTACCATTTATTTAGATAAACTACCAAGAAACGGCTAGATTTTGAAAGTAAAAAAAAAAAAAAAAAAATCCCACCCCCTGCATTCAGGCCTCCCTCCAAAGCCACTCCTCCAACACACATTTTCATGTGCAGGTGCATGTGGGTAGACAGGCAGTACAGGCCTGCGACAGCCAGAACATTAGATGTTTTGATTGCTGTTAGGATGTAAATGGTCAATGGCCTGTACTTATATAGCGCCTTCCTAGTCTTTTCAACCACTCAATGTGCTGTACACTACATGCCACCCTCAACCCATTCGCACACATTCATACACTTGCCATGCGAGGTACCAACTGAACACTCTTGCTCAAGGACACTTCGAAAGGAAGAAAGCATTGAAGTTGTTGTAAATATACAGTGTAAGTTACAGTGTGTCAGTGAATAAAGGCTACAACTTCTCAAGACCAAAGTAAAGGTTCCCATGTGTTGTCTCCCAACTACTGGAATAACATCATTATGGCCCTTGGTTGAGCCTCTTTTGGTTCCGGAATGCTGGCATGCTACCTAAAATCCCACACTGTGGTGGCATAATACCGGCATTGTCGGGTTTAGTGTAAAAAACATAGGTAGCATATTTGCCTTCTGCACATACAACAATAAATCCTGGTTTACATAAAAAGACCAAGGAGAAGGCCTGCTGTTTACATTCCCCCAGACACAAATTCAAAAGATAAACTGCAGAATTATTTCCTGGGTATGTGTATGTATGTATATATTTATATAAATAAATAATTATTTGGTTTGTTTATTAGGACCCAAGCACTGACCAGTGCAAGGAACTATTGTATTTGTTAGAATTGGCTATTATTATTTTTCTGCCAAAATGATCACATTCTTGGAAGCCTGAACATGCGTTATTTGTGACTATACGTTTTGATTCGCCATGAAACAGGAAGTTTTCATAACTTCAGTTATACTTAGGTCTGCACCTCCTTACAGGTTGATCCGATCAGCTTTATTTGGTCAGAAGATGCTTAAGATGTTGATGATGTCCATTTACCATTTACCAATAAGTCCATTAAGACACTATTAATTCAGAATGCTGCAGCACGAGTACTGACAGGAACTAGGAAAAGAGATCACATCTCTCCTGTACTAGCTTCTCTGCACTGGCTCCCTGTAAAATTTAGAATAGAAT
>NW_023339707.1:1614248-1621061 GCF_004916995.1 Morone saxatilis | reverse complement strand
TATATATGTATAAATATATATATATATATATATATATATATATGTGTGTGTGTGTGTAATGAAATGAATATTAGTCCACTAAACCTAAACATAAATAAAGTTGATATTTGATTAATTATTTGATTTCTATAAATTTTTTAAATCAAATACTCCATTCAGATACCATTCAGATCATTACCCAGAGAGTGATTATACCATATATGCAGTTTCTTTTTTGATATTAAATGTATTACCATTTGCTCAACAGGGTTGTTTTCAAACCTTGTTTAGTCTGTTTGAATCCAACTCTTGTTTTGTTTTTACCCCTTGGTACGATTCGTTTGGGCCGATTTGAACAAAGCAATTGTACTTTTGTGTGGACTAAAACAGCCAGAGACCCTTTAGAGAAAGTGGTCTCAGTCCGATCACAAAGGAATTCTGGATCGATTAGTTTTCAACTCTCAGACTCATCAGCTAAACTATGAGCTATTCCACTTAGAGTATAGTTCATCATTGGGGGGATCAGGGTGCGTGTTGCTTCCTGAAAGACAGCTGCTGACAGCTGATCTGTGGTTTGACTCTTCAACCAGTCAGTTCACTCTGAACTACTGTAACAACAACAAAGACAGAATGAACACTGCATGCCCACACTCAATGCCAATCAGCACCGAGAACAGGGCACAGCTGTCATTATACATTCTCGTCTGCCTTTGTCAAACTTGATAGTACGTGTCTACTGTATATATCAAGAGCTTAAACACATCCTCCTATTTATGATCTGAGCAGGCACATGAGTGAGGTGGACCCTTTGTGCATGTGTTAAAATATTTATGATATAGACATTGTGTGTAGACTACCGCTGTGTGCAGTGAAGTGCCTTCCCTCTCTGTGGAGCAAAAAGGCAAATAACAGTGAATTTCTAATCATACACACATTGTTATGCATTGAAACATTGGCACTGGGTGTGCGTGTTGAGGTTACAGTTGCTTGATTGATGTTGTATGTCTGACGCACAAAATTATTGGAAACCGTCATGAAGGATAGAAGCCATACAATATTAAACGTCTAAACATTTGCATATACAGCAGGTTTTCACTGTTGTGAGTTGTGTAGAGATTGTGCCTTTATCCACAGAGGGTTTACACTTGGTTGACCCATAATGCCTTAATATGAATGATTTTGGAGTTTAAATGTCTTAAAGTGTGTAGGATTGATGGTATCAAGTAGTTGAAGATTACAACTGCCTTGACCCGTCCTCGCTGTAGGAGAAACACTATCAATGGGCTGCTGAACACTCGCGTTTGCGCTTCTGTCTGTTTCCTGGCGGCTGACTGTAAAACCATGGCGGTTTAACATGGCAGACTCTGCAAAAGACCCACTCCCTCTGCAGATAAAAACACCTATTATTTTTGGGCGATTATACACTAATGAAAACATACCTATGAATATAATATTCTCTTTAGATGCATTTATATGGTGTTCAATCATGAAAATGAGTTCCAGATTGGGAAAATTCATGTGAACACTCCCTCAAGTGGGAACAACAACTGTGAAAGCTGATGGTAATAAACTTATTATTAATTCACGTATTGCATATAATTTTTTTGCTCACATGTAATGTGTAATATGGTGTTAAGTTGTAACCGTTAGTTGCTCCCACGTAGAGTGACCTAAATTAGTTAGAAGAGTTAATCATTGGCATTAACTCTGATAACAAGTCAGGTAAACATTAATATTTTTGTGTTGCAGCGACATCTGGGACAAAATCATTAATATAAGGCTTCAAACTGTTTTAGCACGCTTTCATGAATCTTAACTATTTAAACGCTCTGAGAAATGAAATACAAAACATCTTCTGTGTAGCATCTTAGCCTAGCTACAACACAGCCATTAGCTCAGCAACCACACAGAAACTTTTACAGACAGCTGTGAATGTGCGGTGTGATGGCTAAGCCCCCTAAAGTCACTCTCCTTTGCAGGTCTCTGACTCATTTTTTTGAATATGCTGAGAGGAGGGAGCTTGCAGAATTGAAACGTTACACTTTAAAGCTCATGAACGCACTGAAGTCGGAAAAATGACTTCCCAACTCGGGAAATGGGACCACCAGAGAAACGTGAATGCACCAATTATGGCTCCCATCAAAGTCATGGTCAACTTTGTTTTTGAAACTGTTACACCATTGCAAATGCACTTGTTCCCAGTTTACAATTACTCTATAAAATCACCACTAATATGCTGCCTTATCAGACATTAGCACAAATACTCATTCAAGATGAATAAGGCCATTTCTCTATTCTCATTGCCGTGTCCCTCATGGGACAATTAGGTGGGGTGGCAGGTAGTATAGTGGCATAAAAGAGGAGGAAAACAATTGTCAGTGTGTGTTAATGAGTGCTGCCACAGTGCCTCTGAAGTACACACCAAAGGCAAACTGGGGAAAGATATCAAAGCAGAGAGAAATCCTGAGCCCAGCGACAAAGCTCCCATGTAGTGCAGAGGGAAAACAAGTTGACAAAGCTGTGAGAGGTGGAGAAGCGACGCTCTCTGCCCTCAAACTAGAAACCTGTCTCCAGACCTGACAGGCCTGGCACGCCGCTACTGTTGTTACCACATATTAATATTCATCAGACAGTTCCTGAGGGAGCTCTGAGTTTTCTCTCTGAAGAGATGACACATTTGAATATCATTTACCTGCCGTCCTCTTTTATGCCCTCTCCAAATCCACAGTTCTTTACTGCCAGAGAACTGTCAGGTTGATGAGCATTGAGGAGAAATGTTTCATTTGGAAGCGAGTATAACTGGATTTCACCATTGTGAGTTATTATTCATTGACACTTTGAGCAAGAAACCAGATATCAATCCCCTGTACTGTCTTACCTTTGAACCAATAAATACAAGTACAAACAAATTTATTAAAACAAATAAATAATAATAAATATGGGGCTGCAGTATAATTACAAGAGGGATTTAAATCCTTCAGAGGACTGTTCAAATCCACCAACACCTGCTTCGCCTGCATTGTTATCAGGGGGTTTCCACATGTAAACAGAGATAGAAAATAATTTGACAGCTGATATCCAAACACACACCTCTGACACATGATATTACTCTACTATCTAATATGACCTAAAACTGTTGGACAGGTGCTATGGGCTAGCTGCTTGAAGATGATTGTTGAGTCCCAGCACCGATATTTCACAACCTGGAAATAAGACTTAACAATCAACTATCTTTCTTGGCTGTAATTGGTTGTTTTCATTCAGGTCTGACGAATTCTTGCAAATGTCATTAGCAGCACTAGGAGTTCATTACCAACTGCTATGTGATAGTATAAAGTTCAGCTAATTATGACAAAAAAGTTTAATTTAAGTTTATAAGTTTAAGTGTTTTACCTACTGCAGCTCAGGTAATGGTGGGAGTTTAATATGGTAGGCTAGTCAGACCGGTGGCCTGTTAATTTATTAAAAGAGGTATTAACTTAGATTTTTAATACTTGAACTGAGTCTTAAGATAATTTCTAATGGTGTACTTACGTTCAGTTCATAAACGATAGTGAGCATAGAAAACCTTTTTTACGCAGGTTCTAAAAAGCCTATTTATAACTTGTGCACTTGTGATCTATACATCTCAAATTAAACCGATAATGTGAATGACACTACCTTAAATCATGTTTTCCTTCCCTTTTTACACCTGCCGTCCAAGGAAAGTCACCACTACTTATTAAAACACATTGGTTAAGAGCTTCTTGGGTATCTACTTGCGGTGATAATATGGTTTCAGCTGCAACAAGTTTATCTCCTACTAGCTGATGCGGTGAGTAGCTCTTCTCATTTCTTAAACAACATAATCAGCAAGACATATCCTGTGGGTCGTGGAAAAGGATGTTAATCAGTTTCAGAAGGTCAATTTCTGGTCTGCCATGCAAGCAAAGAAAACAACTAAGGAGATTGCTGAAACTACTAAAATTGGGTTAAGAACTGTCCGATGCATTATTAAAACCTGGAAGGATAGTGGTGAACCCTCCTCTGCGAGGAAGAAATGTGGCCGAAATAAACTCTTGAATGATCGTGATCGGACAACACTTAAACGTTTGGTAAAATCATATCGTAAGAAATCAACAGTAGAACTCACAGCTATATTTAACAGTGAAAGTAAGAGTATTTCCACACGCACAATGCGAAGGGAACTCAAGGGATTGGAACTAAACAGCTGTGTAGTCATAAGAAAACCTCTGATCAGTGAGGCTAATCAGAAAAAAAGGCTTCAATTTGCTAGGGAGCATAAAGACTGGACTGGAGCAATGGAAGAAGGTCATGTGGTCTGATGAATCCAGATTTAGCCTGTTCCAGAGTGATCAGTGCATCAGGGTAAGAAGAGAGGTGGATGAAGTGATGCACCATGCCTAGTGCCTACCATACAAGATTGAGGGGACAGTGTTATGATCTAGGGTTGCTGCAGTTTGCCAGGTCTAGGTTCAGCAACGTTATGTCCCCAAAGAATGAGGTCAGCTGACTACCTGAATATACTGAATGACCAGGTCTTTCCATCAATTGAGTTTTTCTTCCCTGATGGCACAGGCATATTCCAAGATGACAATGGCAGGATTCATCAGGCTCACATTGTGAATGAGTGGTTCAGGGAGCATGAGACATCCTTTTTACACATGGATTGGCCACCACAGAGTCCAGACTTCAGCCCGATTGAGAATCTTTGGGTAATGCTGGAGAAGACTGCGCAGTGGCGCAACTCTCCCATCATCAATACAAGATCTTGGCGGAAAATGAATGCAACTCTGGATGGAAATAAATATTGTGACATTGCAGCAGCTTATCGAAATGATGCCCCAGCGAATGCGTGCCGTACTCAAAGCTAAATGCGGTACAACGATATTAGAGTGTGCGACTTTTTTTTGGGACGGGCAGTTTATTTACATCTTGAACCAGCTTTGCTAGTTAGATTCTTCAGTTTATATTAGAAACAATACAGTCGCTCTAATGGAAAGCAAGCTCACATTGCCTGGACCACCGTCAGGTGACGTTTGATCATAAACTGGGGATTCGTCGGATGCATTGCGTTTGTCTGACGTCCTTTCTCTGCAGTTGTCAATTATTTTCGAAATAGACAAAAGTACCAAGTAACGAGCCCATTTAAGTTTCTGTACTTGTAATTGTGTTATTTAATTTGAAAACATAAATAGGTATACTCATAGGTATTGCAAAAGTAGTGGAATTACAGTAACACCTTGTAACACACAGCCAGTAATCATTATAAATAATTAATTTCAGTGTTCAGTTTTACTTTCCTTACACTTCCTCCCTCGCAGATAGAAACCAGCCAAAGGGAGATTGAATATTATTCATCAGATGGACAAAAACACCAAATAAATGCTTATGTTGTCCTGTGTCTGCTGCAGGTGTAAATGGCAAGCTGTAACAACTTAATAAGGTGATATGTCAGATTAGATTGTCGTCTACCCCCAAGTGGCAAAACAATCAAAATAAAGCAGCTTTAAGGGTATTTCTGAATCAATGCATGTTTTAGTCACCTACCTTTATGCGAATATATTCTTCTTGTGAATGTCAAGATGACATTATTATTGGAGCAGCAGCTGCTCTGACACATGGCATTTTGTTTTGTTTTAATGCATGAACCTGTCTCCTCTGATCGGCGTGTATCCTGTGGCGTTTTCATCAGACACTTTGGTGACAGGGACAGAGACTGCATGCAACAAGGGTGTCCATCTGGATTTGAATTGGAGATGTTGTGGTCACCAATCTACCCTGTTCTATGTAGAGAACTGGGTTTGGTTGTCACACAACCATCCCCATCATGGATTTAAAATGAATTAAAAAAGTTTAATTTCATTGAAATGCAACAACCTAACACATCTCCTGCATCAAGAAAACAGAAACAGCAAAAACCATCTTCCTATAAGTGCATTTTTTTATCATTATATAACAACATAAAGAATAATACAAAGAACAATAGTACTAGAACTCATCCCTAAAGACAATGTAACAAGCATCCCCAACTGGGATTTTTTACTATAGCAACTAAGCTAACAGCCACATGTTGTAGCCCAGTTAAACTAATATAAACTATAGCTCTCCCTTCATACTTATATAATAATTATTTTATTATAAACCCGTTGTGAGAGAGTGTCCTACTCCTGGAATCCCTGTGTAGGTGACCTCTGACCCCAATTCTGATAATCTCAGTACCAACATCTTTTAACAGCACCCTCTAGTGAGCGAAATCTAATGAATATGACAACCAAACCATGTGACAATCAACCCCGTTCTCCCCTATTCTTGATTTTGGCTTTCTGGTGGCGTCCGAGCATGTAATGTTGATTGGAAGCAGGAAGCCAATGTCACAGTGTTCATCATCATCGCATCTTCTCTTTTTCAATATTGAAACTTTTGCACCTCAACTGGTGCTTTATTTTTTTTAGCTGGTTATGAAGGCAGTTTTACAAAAGATAAGGAATTATTTAAGGATATATGTACAGGAGTTTTTCCAGCTTTTTCTGAAGACAATATGAAAAAAACTTAAGAAATTATTGTAACATGTATGAGGTAATCACAGGATTTTTCACTTGAGTGTAAAAGTTCATTCTTGGCCTTAGGAACACACGGAATAATATTTACTCAGTAGCTACTTAACCCACATCTCATGGCATTCATTAACAAATTCACAATTTAAACTTAAAGGTGTTTAAAATTCTGTGGTGGGACCAATACCAAGCTTTATCCTCCCTATTGATGCACACACAAACACAAACCTACAGTATATGCATATAAGCAGTCACAGGGAATGCCCCCCCCCCCATG
>NW_023339707.1:1599617-1614148 GCF_004916995.1 Morone saxatilis | reverse complement strand
GTTGCCAAGTTCCCCTTTAAAAGTCTCAACAACTATTGGATTGTCCTAACAAGTCCATCAGTCTATTTGTCCATCCAACACTGCTTCACAGTGAAGCTGCCATAAGGTTTGGTTGGATATTTATGGTCCCCATAGGATGACTACAAATGATTTGGTCCCCCCCCTCAATATTTCCTCTAGCACCACTATCAGGTCAACATTTCCCTTAACCAACACTTTTGTACTTCGTTGATGGTCAGTTTTCCATGTAACCTGATATTCATGGCCCCCAGATGATTCAACCTTTCTGAAAAACATGTAACCCACCTGACCTTTCCTCTAGAGGGCACTCTCAGGTAACTCTAGGGGCAGATGCAAACAAAATGTCAAGGTCCAGTATCTAACATTAAAGAGGATATACTGGCAGAATGGAATATAATATTGTTTTCATTAGTGTATAATCATCTGAAAATAAAAATCACTGTGCTTTCGTTACCTTAAAATTAGCATTTTCATCTACAGCGGGAGCAGGTCCTATTCTACGAAGTCCGCCATGTTTAACCACCATGTTTCGCAACCACTACAGTTTCTCTTACATGCTTGGAAGTTGAGTGGCATTCAGTTCTGCAACTTCACCGCTAGATGCCACTAAATATGCCACTAAATGTCCTTCAAAAAACACCTTTATGGTACCACAAATAATGAATCCTTTCAATATTTGTTTCAGACGTAGCTATTATTTAAGAAATTCAAGCTTTTTGAAAAAGTTATGTTTGGCATTATTGCTTTTACAATACAGATCAATTCTTCACAGCCTTTTCAAAATAAAATAACAATTAGTACATACAGAAACTTGTGTTAGTAACCCAAAAGTGCACATGCTCATCAAAAGCTGAAGATAATTAAAAATGACAAGTTCCCAGTTCAAAGCCTTTCTCCCCGCACTGTGGTGGCATGAAACCTCCTGCTGCAGTGTGTAGCTTGACCATGTCTTGTTAAATTCTTTTGTCTCACCTTGAAAGAGGTACTCCTCTGTGTTCATGTCAGGATTGTCGGTGATAATGTCAAATGGGGACCTCCCAGCCATCATCTCAAACATCAGCACACCCAGAGCCCACCAGTCCACACTGAAGCCTGGGAGGGAACACAACAGTAAGACAATATATTAATTCAGATATATGTGGCAGGAAAAGCAATTTTCCGAATTCCTCCAAACTGAGGCTTGGACAAGGGAAAAAACCTTCTCCATGCACATTAGGCTACAAAAGTTTCCAGGTGTTTTTGTGGTGTGTATTTTAGTCCAGCTTTCTCTTTAAGATGTAAAGATTTATCAAAAGTTATTTCAAAATCTAAATATGGTTGTTGGGATCAGTGCTTGGACCCAGCGTGTCTCCTGTACTCACCATAGTCCTCTCCTCTAAGGATCTCAGGTGCAATGTAGTTGGGTGTTCCACAGAAAGTACTAGTGGTGTCACCCGGTCTAATCCCCTCCTGAGGGAAGCAGAAGAAGCAGAAGGAGAATCAAGGTGAAGGAAAGAAGAAGGAGAAGAACAGTTGTGACAGAGATAAAAGAGACAGTGTGGGAGAGATCATATGTACGAGAACATGAATGGTGGACGAAAAAAAGATAGGGGCCCTGTTAGTACTTCCAATCAATACAGATCTACTGCATTATTGATAAGCTTACGTCCGCCATCCTCACAGTCTACTGAATGAAATCAATGCGTCTCTTACCTTGCACATGCCGTAGTCTGTGAGCTTAATGTGTCCTTCATGATCCAAGAGAACATTGTCCAGCTTCAGATCACGGTATATGATGCCCTTTTCATGCAGGAAGTTCAGAGCAATACAGATTTCAGCAGCATAAAATCTGTGAAGGACAAATACAGAGAATGATGTGTCTGACCTGTCCTCTAGGGCCACCATGAGGCAAAAGACTTTCAAGAAAATATCAATCTATAGACATTGGTAGCTGCACGGTCTCAAGTGTACATAACCCCCTGAGTCAGTGTTTTGTAAAGGTTGTAACAAAAGTTTCAAGTTGGTTGGACCTAATAACATTTTTGGAACATTTCCAACACATCACAAACACCATCGCAGTCACAATGGTAATTAATTATAAAGCATGATTATTACTATGTTGCACCCACGTCTTAAGCCACAGAGATCTGTGATTCAACTGTGGCCGTGGTAGGAAGGAAAAGGGGGCTTTGCACTTGACTCTAAAACACAAATAAACACAGTCACACCTTCGCACAACCCTGCAGTGAGGAGCCACACTGCCGGATTTTGTAGGAATGCGTCAGAAGCATTCATCCTTTCTGTCTCAGCCGTGCCCTCGGACAAAAAGAAGACACACAGACCTGGAGCTCTTCATACAGAGTGCAGATGAGGAAAGAGACTGAGACAGCGATGTAACCTGGTTGCTATGTTTTGATAGAGTCATCTTACACAGTGGTCTGCGCAGCATTCAAATGTTGATTTAGAATTCAAATTGCAATGAATCTTCAAATTTCGAAAAAAGATTTAGATTTATTTCCAAGCAGGTGCAGGCCAAGACAAATTTTATTTATTTATTTAACTCTGATTCACCAACATACGCACGCTAGTAAGAACAAAATTGTCCGGTACACGCGTTTCATGAATCCGACTGATTTCGCGTACACACTTATTAGGTGCACAAAGGAAGAACATTTATATGCACATAATAGTGAAGGAGGCACATCAAAAGCCTGGACTGTGTTTGATTACATATGAAGTACCAAATACAGAAACACAAACACATGTAGCACATCTGGTTATTTCTAATGGGTCACTGAGATTTGAGGTATAAAGGACTTTCATAAGTAGATTTATGTTACAATGATTATTCACATTATAATGAGCATAGGTATTTATAGCAAACATTACCCTTAAAACCCTATAGTGTTGACCATGATTCGATGTACTTGGTGAGTCAGTAGCATGTCTCCTCTCCATGTGTAGGTTGTGTGTATTCTGTCTCTAGGAGATAAGCCTTCATTAACACTGACAAGCTCCTCTGTCTGCCTGCTGTAAATCCATGATTGTCAAACACTGAGGGAAAGACTGTAGTGGGGAGATGTTTGACAGAGAAATCACAAATCCCACATCGCTCCCCCACATTTTCACTGTGACAGCCTCCATTGTACGCCGTTGTTTCATTGCTGGCATCAGACTGATGGAAGCTTCGTCCTATCAGCAGCACCATCCATCGCCCACCGACCCGCCTCCCCCACAGCGCGGGGGAATGCAGCAGGGATCTCTCTAAGAGCGCTGCTCATGAATATGTACAATCATTATGAGTGATTAACATGCTGCTTTGCATATGTACAGCCACGGTCTCCAGAATACAGATTGCAGGGGCCGATAGGGGCCCAACGGTGCCTCTCTAAATTACCCAGCCTTTGATCCAGCATTTATCAGAGCTGCAGTTGGAGTACCCCGCAAGTAGACAGGCACAATGAATTATGGGCGCTCATTATATTTGGTTCACTATATATAGGTGTAAAAATTGTGTTAAGTTGGGTTTTGGCAGCGTTTCCACGTCCATGAAGGGCTGCTAAAGTATCCCATTAAGCATAAGGAGTACTTATAAGAAGTATGCTGTTGAGGAACATTTAGACTGAGTGCAAAGAAGGTGCATGTAAAAGCATCTTCAGCCAAGCACACACACTCCAGCTGTCCTACACCGCAAAACACAAGATGCTTTTTATGAAACTGATGGTTTTTGTTCCAACCAAAAGACAAAAACTACATACGCCCTGTACTTCACATAATACCATCATGTGAAATACAAAGGAACCCATCTGGAGGAGGTTCAATCAGTCCAACCCAAAATAGCTGCCAATTGCATAGATGTGTTTTCTGTGCAGCTAGCTGACTGTGCCATGTCAACTTAACCAAAATCCAATCATAAATTCACCCACTTCTATGTCCTCCTCTGATCAAAAAGTCTATTCCTGGAGCCTTTATTACCGTACCTCCACTTGGTCCTGATTTTTTTATGACATAATACAGTCTGAGCACTTGAGAAAGGCCAAAGGAAAAGTCAGTTCACTTCATATATGTTTAAATTAATTAGAATTTTAAATAAATGCCACCTGTACATGTCATTTTCTATGTGGAAGTAATACACTTAAAGTCTACATTTAGATGCCCAAATTCTGGACTGGGACTTAGTTTTTTTTTAAATAATGTACATAAACAGATGTTGCAACATCTGGATGTTTACCTTGCATGTTCCTCAGGGAGCTTCCTTTGTCGTTGCATATGAAACATCAAGTCCCCGCCGTTCACATATTCGATCACCAGAAATAACCTGGTAACCAGAGCAGGATGGGAGAATCAGTACGCCACTGAGACTGTTTAACAGAAGCTCTTTGTAAAATGTTATCATTAAAACATATGAAAAATAAGATACATAACAATTTGTCCTGCAAAAAAAAAAGTATATTAGATATATGGAGTATATATATAAGAGTACATGTGCTACAGTATGTCTGCTTTGATTCAAAATCAGTTTCTTAAGATGGCATATTCTATATATTTAAATACATTTCTCCATACAAAACCGTTACCTGTTGACTCTTCAACAAGTTCCTTTTGAACCCGACTGAATCAGTGCTAACAAATCTATTTAAAGCATCACTTCCACTGCATGGTTCAGTTTGGCTCAACTCAACTCGACTTGCTGGAACCATTCTTTTTTGGTTTTCCATAGGCAGAAGTTGTGGATACTATCTGCTACTTTGTTCTTTTTTTTTGGATCCAAGTGAGCTAAGCCAATATCAGGGCTAGGTAGTAATGTTTTACAATTAATGCACATGGTAAGGAATGATTACCTTTCATTTCCTTTTTCTAGACTGTACTTTTAGTCTTTATTAGAGTACTTTTACTTTGCTACTTATTTTTAACTTCACTTCAATTGCTCAAAATATGGGTATTCAGTGTCGGGGTGGTGAGCGTGTGAGGAGCACCTATACTGCAGATGCCATGTTGCTGCTGCCTGGAAGAAAAATAATGCAATGATGGAGAAAAACCCAAAACAAGAGCTAGCTTCCAGCGACAATCCCTGGCCCCAGCTGACTACTTTTAAAGATTTATATAAAAGTCTTTATACTTTTATATAAATTGAAACAGTAACTTGTATAGACCAGTTGTTTTTTACTTTTACTTGAGTAGATTTCTCAAAAGGTAACTTTACTTGAGTCATGTTTTATGAAGTAATTGTACTTTTACTGAAGTATGGATTTTCAGTACTCTACCCACCACTGGCCGATACTAAAACGTGAGGGAGAACAGTCACTAGAACCATCCCTTGCATGACATGAGACATCCTCCTGTGTAAGTGTCGCTTTGAAGATGATGTCACGGCAGTTTCACGCGGTGTTCTTATGCAATCAGCTAAGAATAACTCCTAACTGCTCTTGGAGTGCTGCTGCGTGGCAGTCCATATCTCCACATTTGCATGTCTATAAGCCCTGTGTGTGCATGATTTTATTTGGGGTCTATGTGTGTAAAACAATCAGTGAAAAAAGAATTCCCCCATCTGGGATTACTGAAGTAATATTCTACTTCTACTACGGCAAAATCAAGAAAAGTCAACCCTGCAGTGGAAATAAGGCCAAAACCAATAATCAATTAACTTGCTAACAAGTATTTTCTTTTGGCCTGATATAGATCACGTCTCTGTGTCAATGAGCTCCAATGCCATAGCAAGATTCATTAAAAACATTAGGATACATTCTGGTTCATTTAGGTGAACATGCTGTTTTCCCTGAAACCACAACTGCATTTCAGTCTCATGCAGACGTCACTGTCAGGTTTGTGGTTTAGCGTTTACATTGTTTGACGAGCTGACTCTAAAAACTACACTTGCTCTGCCCGCTGGGTTTATAGTTTATAGTATGGTATGGCTCTTTTATGTTTATTAGACTTTTGAAAAGATAACCCCACTCACAACACACTGCTAAGGTTCAAGAAGGCCTAACACATCTAATATGGGGAAAGGAAGGCTCCAGTGCAAGTATTTGATAATGAAGCCAAGTTTTGGTCCAGGGCAAATGACAAAAAGGATTCTCAAAACGTATGATGAAATCAAATACAGCACATCTGTGCCTGCAAGTACAAACTGAGCAATCTAAATGACCCAAAAGCACAGGTGTTCTCTATTTCATGTCACAATAACTTTTGAGATTGAGAGATTAAGATATTAGGCTTTTGCTACACGGACAATACTTGTTAGTAGGTACATTTATTTCCGTGGTATTTATTGATAATTTTTAAATCATAAAAATACACCAGCCTCACCATTAATGAAGAACAGACCATGATCAGAAAGCAATATTTCATATTATTGAAAAGTGCTGTGACTGAAATGTATTGGCAGTAAAAACTGTACAGTGTGTCAGCCTTATCATACTCTTACCGACTTTCTGTCTGGAAACAGGAGTGGAGGCCTACTAAGAATGGATTGGTGGACGCCTGCTCAAACACATGCTTCTCCGTCTGCACCCAGTCGATATCCTTGAGAGATGAGGAGAGACAGACGGAGGTAGAGATGACATGAACAAAAAGATAATGTATGAACAATCAATTCGTCTGATCAATAGGCTTCAACCAGATAAAAAGAGATAGGGCCACAGTCTTGAGAACAATCCTCACAATCAAAATAATTCGGAGACCGTTTTGTTACTTGGACTGTTCCAGTTTAGAGGGTGGACCTTGGATAGCGTGCCAAAAGATAACCGGGCAGCATGAAACCTGTCTTGAAAACCATCCACCAGTTAGTCATTGATACAAATGAAGGCTCAGTATAACCTTTCGCAAATACCATCCAGACAGAGCTTTTTTTATTACCCTATGTGTTGAAAGTGTGGAATGTAGAAAGGCAATGTTGCGGAAATGTCCCTGATAACCAAATCCACATTTGTCAAAGCATTTGATTATCTAAATGATTGGACAAATACACTGGGACAGTCAATTAGTTACCTAATACAATATTAAAAACAGCATTTTTATCTGTCAACAGACACTACACACAGTCTAAAATTGTAATCACTATGTCTAGACAGTGGTAATGACTGACATGCATGACTGTCTTAGCCTTTAGAATAGTCTTTCCTTTAGGTTTTCCATTGTGGTGTCATACAATTGAAACATGTGATCTAAGATTATTTGTTTGACATTCGAACGAATCGGAAATGTCATGCAATTTGTTCAAATTAATTAAAACAAACTTAACTTGATTATTGGAAAAAGTGACAGCTTTAGTAATGTTAGATTGTCTAACACTGTCTGAATGTTGCACTCATAATGACTACTTTATAATCTGCCCACTTCTAGTTTAAGCATCACCCACGTCTGGTTTAAGTCACACTCCAGAACTGTATGGTCACACCTTAAAGAATGTCATTATAGGACACTTACTTCTTGCTTGATTGCTTGGCTGGAATTATGTTTGAGTTGACATAAAAGATTAAATCAAACATGGCACCACTATAAACCTAAAACCTAAGTCTACAAACAACCTCAGGAGTGGTATGGTGGTGGCTTTAAACAAGTTCAAAATACAATAATATGACTCTAAAGTATTAAAAGTAAAAGCTGTCATGATTCAGAAGGGTCCATGTCTGTTATACCACTATAATGATCAATTATTGATACATTAGCATGTAAGTGAAGTAGCAATAAGAAGACATAAAATGCAGACACAATATATGAGTAACAAATAAAACAGATGAAAATATTTAAAACTAAGCAAAGCAGGTGGGTTTTGGAAAAATGGAATGAAGTGAAACTAAAGTAAGTACACATGCCTCTAAACTGTTCTTGGGTAGTGCAGCACTTGATTAAATGTTATCTTCAACCATTGTCAGTCAGTAAAGTGAGAACTTCTTTGACAATTAGAAACTTACAGTAAGCTTAATTCACAACTCTCTGAAATATCCAGAGTGGATCAATGTTACAGTCAGCTGTGGTTTCAATTGTCTATACTTGAGCGTTCAGCCCAAGGCAGAGATGTTGTATGCTGATTTGTAGTGTCACTAAGTTAATGTTTTATGTGAGTTACAGTAGAGTATGTCTAAATTTTGAGTTCCCCATGCTGCACTCCAAAACCATATGGTTAATTTATAACATTGCAATGGAGACCCCATAGTGTGTATATAATACCAAATTCTTTCTGGTCAACTCATTATTACTTGAGAAATGTATAATTATGCAGAAAATGCTAGCACAACACATCTCCTATTGGCCATTTAGGTCCTTTAGTAGTTTGTAGTCTGTTTGTGCAGAGCTCTTACAAGCTTCCTTTGATGTCAGGCATTAGACTACTAAAGAGATTAATTATTAAACTAATGTGCATGAATAGAGCCATGAATAAATTAAATGAGATGTCCAATAAAAACATAAGGAGGACTCGATGATTTCCTCCAATCCTCTTTATTAGAAAGAAATTGCTCTTTGTTATGGAATCACAGAGTTATGGAGTTGTGTTTTGTCCTTCAACTGTCACAGAAAATGTGGATTTAAACAGTGGATTTAAGTGTTTATGTATGGAAAAGAAGAGAAGTCTGTGACATGATTTATGTTGTCCAGGATTAGTTGTGCAGATGTTGGGTGATGCAGTTGCTTGGTCTGGCTGCATGAGCCCAGTGGTGTGTGTTTTTAAGGAAATATATGTTGAGCAACAGTGCCATCTAGTGAGCTTATATAAAGCAACAGCAAAGTAAACAGGCTGCAGCACTATTCTTTTTCCAGGCCTGTTTTCCCCTTGGTAATAATCTCTCTCACGTAGTTTTGTCTTGATTCTTTTGTTTTTTATTCCTTTTGAATTCCTTCCCTTTATATTCTAACAGTGAACTGAGCAGAGGTGCAGCAGCTGTCAGATCACCTCGTAAAGCAGGGCCCAAAATAACAGTTTTGCTTATTTGCCAAATTTGCAACTTAAAGATGAATTAAAGGTCCAGTGTGCAAAATTTAGATCAAACCAAACACTGGCTCTAGATAGGGGTGTTAGTCCATAGTTTCTCCTTTGCACTCCGAAAGAAGAGGGTGTTGTGAGTGAAGTTGCAATCTGCAACTTTACCGTTAAAAAAACACCAAATCCTACACACTGGTACTTTAACCAGGCAAACATATGTCTTACCGGCCATAAGGCTACACCATGCATTATTTAATTACAAATAATTAGTTAAATTTTGAGCCTTTCTGAACCATTTGAACTTCATGTTTTACGCAGGACCTCGGGGCTCCTGCAATGTTCAGATGCAATTTCTCAGAAAAATGCCAACTTCCGCGACTTCTTCATGTTTTCTGTTTGGTGGTTTAACACCAGGAATGTGATGTTTTATGTGATGTTTGTCAAACATAGACATTATGTAGAAAGCACCAAATAGTAGTCTTCTTTTTAAAATTTTTTCTGTTCGATGGCCTTTGCATCACTGAGTGAATGTGTGTGAAAGGGCGAATGTGGCCACGTAGCAGTGCAGATAGTTTGGGTATTATTATTCCTCTGTAATTTAGTTTGCGGTGTTCACAGGTATGAAAAATAACAACGTCACTTTCCAGAAATAATGTCCTGATCACACTGGTTAATCCACAGAACACACATTAAATAGGTTCCATGGGGCTGTTACTTGGGAAGCGCACACACACACACACACACACACACCCAATCTGAAAATCTGAACAAACAGAACCAAATGATCAGCATGACTGGATATAACTAAAAATATGTCAAAAATATGTTGTTCTAAGAGGCTGAATATGGAAGTATTGTGACTGTCTTTTCTTGTACATTTGTGAATAAAACTGTCTTAGCCCATGGATACCATGCTCTGCCAGCTACATTCACATTTATAATAAAGAAAGAATGTATGTCTGCATGTTTCCTGCTTTAGGAGCATTATGCAGACTTCTCCTTTTGGAAATGAATTTCACATCATGTTCATCTGGCAATTCACCACAGCAAAAGAGATGTTAAACCCCCGTGAGTCACCCACTCACTTATTCCTGCTTCCTCCTAAGCCCTTTTTCCAATTTGTAAGCTCTCCGACACTTTTCTGTCGTTTCCACTCCCACCTCGCCACCCCCCTATTGTCCGATTCCTTTTTTCCTCATTCCTTTCAGAAGCTCCAACCAGTCTCTGACTCAGTCTTCTACATCTTTCACTTTATCTCCACCCTCCCTTTCTAACTCTCGTATTATCCTTTTAGCCCTCCTTTCCTGATTACTGCTCTTAGACCTGTTACATAGTCCAGCAGTTCTCAATCCCTGCCCCCGGCACCCAGAGCCCTGCTGCTTTTCACTCTGACAAGCTAATCAGGGACAGATTCACACTTGGTCTTGGTCACACTTGGTCTAGATAGAACATACAAAAAATATCCCAAATTCTTCTCCTCGTCCGTGAAACATATCTGACCCACTGATAAACTCATCTATTCTCGATCGATACAGATTGTTATTCCATTATCACCTTTTGTGTCGCCTGTGAGTTGCGCCCTACAGTGGTAATACACACTGGCTGCTCTCATAGCATTGCGTCATTTGATGTCTGTAGCACAAAGCGGAAGCGGCAAACAGACAAAAAAAGTAGTCAAGCCACTCCAGGGAGTGAATGTGATTAAATTGCTGGTTTTCTGGAGCAGTGACGCATGTTGAAGCTGGGAATTAGGACAGTGGTATAGCCAGACGTTGCCTACATGTGGGTTTACAAAGAAATCAAGGTGTTTTGACATGCATGATATGCCACCAGTGTGTGTTGGCATGATATATCCACAAGAATTGACCCATCCAGTAATGTCACCTTGTCCCCAATCTATTTTAAAGCACTCCAAAGGCAGAAAGAGTGGAAGCTAAACACAGCTTTTTTACTACATATACATATACATCAACATATTAAAGGATGGTTCAGATTTTTTACTTTTTGGGACTTAATATATGTATAGATTTGGCCATTATTGCTGTGAGTAATAATAACATTGTACAAGTTATCTCGACAGGCAAAGAAACAGAACAGTCAAACAGGCTGTAAACAAACCCACAGGTTGATAGAAGAGAAAATGAAAGACAGGACAATTACCAACATTTCAGGTGCTCTTACATTCAGTTTTATCACCATGTTCAAAGGGTTTAGATCATCTGGAAACAAATGGCTGGTTTGTTTACAACCTGTCTGATTGTCTCAGTTACTCGTTGGACTTTGTTGTAGCAGGGTTTCTGCAGGTTTCAACTGGTTTCATTTAAGACTTTTATGAATTTTCAATTTTTTTTTTAAATGTACATAAAAAAGGCTGTAAACACCAGCCATACATTGAGTGTTTATCTAGTTTGAAGCCACATTTTTACCATCCACTGTTTAGATCTTGGTGCTTTGTAACTCTAGATTTGAACCGGATGAAGGATTTTAATTTCAATTTCAATTTCAATTTTATTTGTATAGCGCCAATTCATAACAGAAGTTATCTCAGGACACCTTAATGCCATCTTTAGTGAAGTCAACACATGGAATATAATAATAGGATAATAAAAAAATCATTATTATCACATGATAACTGCTACTACGAGCCCAGCAGTGAGTCTTCTGTAGCGCGAGGATGAGAAGAGTTTGGTTGACTTTAGTGAACTCACATGTTGTTTAGGACACTTGGGGCTCTTTTTGATATGAGGCTTGTAGTTATTGTGGGACTACTTATGATTTATTTGGCAGAAAAATTGCAAGGGTTGTGTAGAAATCACGTGAGGGGTGGTGCTTTTGGGGATTGTTAGAGGGAGTGGCAGTATTGACTACTATATCATAGCTCATTAATACGCTGCCATGGTAGTTTTGAACACGAGTGAGGAGCATGCGTCATATTGGCGCAGGTAAGAGAATTCACGTGGCCACCGACAGATGGCGGCCGATGCTGATTCTCCTTTTACTATAGTTGCCACTGTCAGTAACTTGATTGTCGCTTGTAAGTGTGGCTTTGGATATAACCTGTTTGAGAGATTACCGATATGCGCTACCTGTCTACCATATGTTTTTATTACATAATACTGCCAGCTATTCTTAATCATCTACTCGTTAGGACTAAGACAGGCCAAAACAGAGCTCCCATATCACACTCAACTTAATCTTTGAAATATTGAGTTACGATAGAACTCACCTAATAACTCAACATTTTTATTTATTTGATTATATTATATTTGATATTACGCGGTAACTAAAACCTTTAATTGAGCTGCATTAGGTCTCATCAACTTCCTCATACCAATACAACGCAATACAACTACTTTGCCTGAAACGTTTCCTGACAGTAGTACATGAAGATGTGTTCATTAATGTTCCTCCCCTCGCGCTCCTAATGGCAATTTGTAAGAATCCAAACCTGGGCTGAATGAAAGCAAACCAATCAAGAGCCAAAAGATGGATAGTTAATTGTTTGAGTCTCATTTCGCAGGTGTCAAATAAAGACGCTTTGGGACCCTGCCACCAACTTCAAAGCTAGCTTTCTATTTTTTGCTGCAGCACTGATTGGTTTTGTTTTTCATTCCAGGCCCGGTGGAAATTCTTGAAAATGCATTATAGGAGCAGCGGGGTAAGAGGACCCGGGAGGAGGAGAGCGTGATTGGAGTGTGAGTCACTAGAATACATTCTGTCTTTATAGTTCCATACTGGCATTTCTTTTTTTGATTTGTCTTGCAGTTAGCCTATTGGTTTTTTTTGCTTTTTGTGCTATTTGAATGTTGTATCAAATAAGGGCAGCAATGCCATGTGTGTATTTCATCAGTTTTGGTTAGTACCATGATATATGTCAATCTTAAAGGAGATCCTAAGGTCTTTTGTTGATTCCCACATTGTAAGTGTTGTTACAAGGATCATCGGGGATACTAGAATGTTTCCTGATTTGAGAAAATTTGTTAAGTAGCAAACCGCTAACAGGAGTTTAATTCCATTAGCTAAGGGGAGTGGCCAGTGGCAGATTACATCTAGCTGTACTCTAGCCTGTCCAGAGATGCATAGTGAACTAGACGTCAGGAGAAAACTCACCGGGTAGGAGTGATGTATTTCCTATAGTGAAGGGAGCTGGCACCGGATCGGGTTTTATAGTATGCATTTTTCAGAATCTGGTTCGCAGTCTAAAAACACGCGGTTCAGTTGGGAGAGCGGAGACACATATCTAGGCGTGGCTGCTCACTTGTGTTTACCCCAAAGTATTGCATCTTTGCTATTTTCTTTGTGTCCATGATAGTTAGAGTGATTGTAGGAGGTCTTCTCTTCAAAGTTTTTTATAGGCTACTGCGTCTAGATGATAAGTAAACGAGGGAACAAAATATTTGAAAAATGTGGCGAATGAGACTTTTCCTTGTCAAGCTAGAACCTGCCACTCTTAATAGCAATTTCCCGAGGATTGAGCTATCGTTATCCTCTCTTAAGGTGTTGTCATCTCTATTATTATGTCTACTGTCGCTGGGCCTTGGTCGTATATTAGGGTTTTCAATGGGAGGACAGGGGTACTGACTTACTTGGGGTTTACTTTAGTTTTGCTTACATTTATGCACTGGTGGTTCAGGGGCGAGTTTTTTAACTGTGCAGAATGTACACCACGGAGAAAAGTCTAGTCAATTTGAGTTTTAATTACACTGGGCCTTCTTGTTGGGTACCCGCTTTGCTGAGGCTTCGGGAGTCGTCCTGAAGAGTTTGGGTCGATGAACTAATGTTTTTGCAAAAGTTGGGCAGAAGTAGCCCTCTTGCGCGTACCCCCCTTCTACGAAGATTGATATTCTCGATTGGGCTTTATAACAGAATAATGACTAGAAGAGTCTGGCGAGGAGAGGGGTTGGAGGTCACAGTTGAGCGATCACACATCTATAATTTAGTTTATCCACTTCGCTCAAAAGGAAATCAGTGTTTCTTCTCTGTTGGATGTTTGCATTACTCACTGGTGCGATCGAGGGAGAACCCGCAGACGACGGCTGGAATTCTAGGATGCCGCATGTTCTTTTCACATCCCTTCACCTCTTTCTGCTAACACACCGCGCGTCATCAAGTCTCTCTCTTGTCGCTCTACCTGATAAGTCCACGCATTTTTATAAGGGTTTGTTGGCGTTATACAGCCTACGATTTTTGTGGGTCAATCTCACAAATTCACGCTCTTCCGGTTCATATCCACCCTCCACACCCCCTGAGGTAAGACCTAATGCGCGAGAGTGGTGTTTTTCCTGGTTCCATAGATGCTAACTTTGTAGCAGTGTTTGTATTTGTAGTTATAACGTTCTTTCCTCCGGTCCTCGAGGTTCTCATGGGTATCCTGTTTGGAGCGCTCCTGCTGGTCTGCCCTAGCTCATGTGCTTATCCTGATATTCATTGTTATCATTATTAGTTATTATTAGTACTTATTATTGCTACACGTTCCTGTTGTCGCTGCTCCGCTGTCCCCATCCGTTGCTGCTGTCATCGGCGGGTCATCGGTCTTTTCATGAATCGTCATTGTATATCATTACTTATTAAGTGTAGTTGTGCTTACTGTTGTTGCTGTACCATCCCT
>NW_023339707.1:1594692-1599592 GCF_004916995.1 Morone saxatilis | reverse complement strand
ACATCTGTCTCTCTCTCTGTTTCTCTCACTCTTCCCCCCAACTGGTCGAGGCAGATGACCAAGTCCAAATCAAATGAGGTTAGTTGTCAAGATCTGACTTGTTTTTTACAATTTAAATAAAAAACTTAAGCCATCTTGGGAACTGGCACTCTTAGATATCAGCAGAGAAGAAGGCTAATTTATATGGATGTCCCAATCAAGTTTCATTTGCCCCTGCCAAGTCATTTAACAACAACGCATGTTTGCCCATAATGAGTCCCAATCAGATACTTGTATTTTCCTACAATAAAGTTGCACAGTTCACACTTCAAGTAGCCTACATTAAAGTTGTTAAAATCAATCCAATGTATATGCTTGACAATTGAATAGCTCTGCATTGCATTAAGATAAATTGCCTGCATCCAGGCTGTTCCTTAATGTTTTTTTTTTTGTATACAATAACAAACCTTCTCTGTTTTTGGTCTGGTCGCTGCCTCGGGGGAGTTTCTCTTTAGTGTTTGTTGCTTCAGTGCAGCCTTTGCCTAAATGAACTGTATTCTGTTCAGTGTTTATTTTCTGTAAATCTTTTGTGCAGATTACATCAATGAATTACTCTTTTTGTCTTTTTGTTGTAAGCTTGCCACCAAACCGCTGTCTGTCTTTGGTCCAAGCCGGGGCAGCCAGGCAGCCTTGCCCATGGTGGTGTTTTGCTGGCCTCTGCAGCTCAGAGGAGAGACAGATGGCGGAGAGCTGGTGAGTTGACAACCTCTGCACCATGCGAGTAAAAACACATGTGACAGCTGACGCAAAAAAAGGATTGGGTCAGGTTAATATAGCTCAGTATAGCCGATACCAATCCATCAGTTAAAACGTGCTTCAGTCGGCCACAAGATCCGATCGGGACGTCTAATTTATGCTTGTGACAAAACTTTAACATTTATATTGTTGTTATATTTATATTAATATTGGTTTAGTGAACAGTATCCATGGCCACTTTTTATGGAGCTACATACAGCATCATCAACTCCACGTCCCATGTCCCATGCATATAGCAACGAATCTGCACTTCCTGCCTGTCTTACATCTTCGACATCCTAGGTAGTGTCTCACCTCATCGTCATGGACCAGCTCCTTCTTCACCACCTTCATGGCATACACCTGTTCGTTCTTCTTTAGCCGAACCAGCAGGACCTTGGCGTAGCTGCCGCGCCCGATCACTCGGATCAGGTCGAAGTCACCCAGCCCGAGAGTTAGGCCCTGGGACAGCTTAATGCCATCGATGCCGTCCACTACTGTTTTGATGTCCTAGAGGGGGTAGAGGTCACAATGGAATGAGTGTACTGCATAATGCATTCAGAATAGATATGTATGGTTTGAGTTTTAGATGTAAGTTTTTAAGTAGACGAATGATAAAGTAGCAATGCTTCCCAAATTATATTAAACCCAAAATATGTTCATGGCCTTCTGTATTTAAAAGAGATATTATTTCATCTGCAGTCAAAAGACCAAAAAATAAAAATACATGATCTATTAAATGAATTACAAAGTAATGTGTAATTATTTAGAGCCCTCCTCACCTCTGTATCTGCATCCTCTGTTTTATCCACTGTACAGTTGTGCGGTAAAAATGGTACTGAAACAACAACAAAAAAAACAGACAAAATTATGACAAGTCTTCACAAACATGAAGTGAATCTGCACGTTCACATTTAACATGTTGTTCTGTGGCCAGTAGAGGGAGGTAGTGCACACAGAATCAAGTCCAGCTATCCACAGGAAATACCAAACTAGGTCAATCCACAAGGGGTCCCAGAGCATCTCATATTAGGGACCCCCAAACAGACCCCGCTACAACAGTTCACACTTGTCTTTTAATAGGATTAAAGACTGTGTTCTATGGGATCCCATCAGAGAGCAGTCATGTTAGATAACAGTTACATAGTTATATAAGTAGTGATAGTGAATGTGAGTTGAAGCTACCAGAGTCATAAAGTAGCCATTGTATTATTCATTTGTCCGGGGACTTCTGGAATTACATCAAGAGCTCCTGAGGGTTCCTCCTTGATCCCACTCTGGTAGCCATGTGTGTATACTGTATACATGTGTACATGTCATACAGTACAATGAGTGTCTTCTTTGGACCAGAAAGGAAAGATTTGCTGTCATACCCATTTGTAGATCAATTCAAAACTCTTTGTTTATTTATGTATTTATCTCATTTTAACTGTCACAGAGCACAGAGCAAAGTGGCCGGCCTCACAAAGATACTTTAGCCTGCTCTGAAGTGTCATTTTGACAGGCCAACTTTTTTTAAGCCTAAAAGTTATCCACTCTACCTCCCCCATGCTAACGCTGATCTAAAGCCATGTTTCCATGGTAACAGTCTGTGACACCTATTGACAGATGGCACCAAAAATGACAATTAAAGAGGACAACATGGCTACTTTTTAGTGGTTTGTTAATGATGCTATGCAGCGAGTAATGAGAGCGCAGTAGCCTGTTGGTAACATACAGCAGTGAGGATCATGAGTCTGACTGACGAGTCCTGTCACATTAAGAAGCCACAGCAGCTCGGCTCTGCACTGACATTTTATGCTACTGGGAGGTTTTTGTATTGTTACACTTCCAGTAAAACGTCCTATAACCGTTAAATTCTTCCAAACATTTTCTTATCATTTTAGTATCAGTTATTATGGTTTTCTACTCTTTACTAGTTTCTATGCCTGTTTTCAATTCAGTTGAGCTTCAGTTAGTTTCCAGAGTGGATTTGTTCGTTTAGTTTAGTTTTTATTGTTTAAAAGTGTTTAGTTTTAGTTTAGTTTTTGTTAGTTTCAGTATTAGTTATAGGTTTTTTTTATTATAATATGGGGCTATATCTCAGGGGTAAGACTGAGGAGGTTCAGAAGTTGTTACAATACAAACACACTGACTCACAGTCATGTACACATCGCAGTCATGCCCCAATGATAAGAATGGTAACAAATTTGGCCAAATTGACAAAGACTAAAACTAAAGACATCTCCCAGGACCTTTTTGATAATACAGGACAGCACAAGACACAAACAAACAGCCATACAATTTAGAGGCAGGCCTAGTATTGACACGTGTAACTCCAGTTTTTATTCCCGGTTTGTGTCTCTGGTTCAACACAGGTTGCTGGTCAGAGTTTATGAGACACTTAATTCATTCGCTTGATTCCCCAATTTTACTGCTGCGTAATCTGCGTAATTGACTACATTTTAGTACAGTTTTCCTCTAACAGTAACATTACTTTTGCCACAGCCCACAATTAACAGTTCAAACTAGGTAGAATTTGTATTTTATTTATTTTATTCTTTTCATTTATACAGTCAAAGAGGGAAAGGTGTTTCCATGCCTGGAAATTTGTCTCTAAATTTCCAGGTTTTCCAGGATGCATGGTAACCCTGATCTCCCTTATATTTGTATTTATTTTATAGTTAGTTTTGTAACATTTCAGTTAGTTTTCCTTTTTTTTCTTAAGGTTTTTTTTTTAGACAACAATTTTTTTTTTCACACCTAGTTTTAGTTTTATAATAAACTTGGTTAGTGTACAAGAAATCAACATTTATGCTAACAGGAAATGCAGGTGCAGGATATACTTGACGTTGGTCATTGATCAACCTGTGACTTTTGTGTGTCTGTGAGCTTTTTTTTTTCTCACTTCTATCTACATTGGTCATGCGGGTCACTTCAGGACTGTGACCTGTTCACATTGGTATCTGGAATGGGCCACATTTATAAAACAAGGAGAACAGATCTGAGGAATAAATCAGAATTGAGCGCTAAGGCTTGCTGTATGAATGTAGCCTTAGAGAACTATTTACAGAGCAAGTTGATTTAATAAAACTTGCTATATTTATGAGTATGGATACTGACTCACTGTACTTGTTTGACACTTAAAAACGTAAAAGGAGGTTATCCCTACTGGATACTCATTTCAGTCGAGTACTCGGATACTGACACATTGTTGTCGTTTGATACTTGTGCTGTAATATAAGCAGTGTCCTGCAAATCCATGTCCAAGAACTTTTCCTACTTAAGGTTATAAAACAATACAGAAGAATGAGGGGATGAGAAATATTTCATTCTGATAGAACCAGACCATAGCATTTTGCATAAAGTTACAGTTACTGTTCAGAGTTGCTTTTTTGCGATCTCAAAACCATTGCACGGTCATTGCTCTTAACATTATATATCTTGGACATAAACCGAACCCAAGTCTATTTCCTTGTTAAAAAAGAAGAAAATGGTTTCAGTGTCTTACTCCCGTCCGTGTCCTCTGTATCATCTGGTGGAAGGTCCACCTCTTCGCTCTTGGCATCTGATGGGGGCTCCTGTGATGGCATGACTGGATCCTAAACAAAGAAATTCAAAAGTCCACCTAAATATCCTGCCACACATTCCCCCAAATATCCAGCAAAATATCCCCTCATGCGAATACATCCCTGGAAGAGAGTACGATGAATCATGTTTGCAGGACTACGGGAAATTTGGAGGTGCTCTCAGCTAATGTACAGACATGCTTATGCTCTAAGACTCTGATGACAGTGTGGGGTTCCACTAGAAAAGGCAATCAATCACTCATTTCATCTTATCAAGCCTCAGAGTCACTTATCTGGCACTGCAGAAACCAGGTTGAAGCTGTGATTAAGAGCAGGAAGACAGGGGACGGTTCGCCCAGTACCACAGCTACATTGATTTCCTAGTCAGGATTTTGGTGGTCAGGGGCTGGATTTTGGATCTGTGTGTGTTTGATCAGACACCTGCTTTGTGGTCAAACGGATTAATTACACCGAGTGCACTGGTTTGCTCTCACTAAACCTGATGCCTCATTTCAAGCAGCAGGATTTGTCTGGAAGTCATCCTGGTCCAGTATCAATTTGTACAGTGTGATGTAGAA
>NW_023339707.1:1581600-1594658 GCF_004916995.1 Morone saxatilis | reverse complement strand
CAGCAGCAAAACTTTAGAAATGAATTGGAATTTTTAATGAGGTAGAAGGAGGAGATGAAGGATTTTACTGTGGAAATTATACAATATATTTTTCAGACACACTGTTTCTTGCAGAATTAAGCATGTGCTGAAATGTGATTAAAGTTTCTTATGCACAGAAGGTGAGATAAATTAATTCATTGTTTTTTGGGTTTTTTTTCTAGGAGTTCAATGCTAAGTCAACGGAGTACTCTTTTAAGCTTTGTGATACTGTAATTCCAGTATGCAGTCTACCAAAAGCAAAAGCAGATGAGAACAATAACAAAGTGTACAGGCCAACTTCCTGCTTTAACTTGGACCTACTGTACTTGCTGCAGTTGTGTGGATGTTCACACTTTTGATTTTGTGTTAGCTTCTGTACAACATGTCTGACTTGTGTTTCTTGACCCATTCAGACCACCATGTTGCCGTGCTCCCAGTTCTCAGCAATTAGTCAGGTGAGAACAAAGTTCTAATAGTAATGATTGCCCAAACTATGGTAATAAGACCCATATTATAATAAACTGTTTATGATTCAAACTTAAAAGAAGAGTTGCAGTAGTAAAGTTAAGCCTAAGGTAACCTGTCATGAACATGTAAAGTATATGAGATGTGTTAAACTTGCGCTACTAGCACATAATACTCCTGGTGAGGGGATAAAGTCTTCATCATCAACAACATGTAAACGCCAGTTTGCCAAACTGCTGAGAGACTGTGCTGATGTTGGATGTGACAGGACACTGCTGTGCCGTTTGCTGCCCGGGGCATGATGAAATACTCACCATAAGCCTTTGGCAGGTCTGAGGGATGAGTCTGTGACAGCGCTTATGGACCAGCAGTTTGCAGTTGATACACTTGTAGCCCTGCCTGCCCAGCCCCCATATCCTTTCACTACAGTGGCCACAGTAGGCTTTCTGTAAGACACACACAGGACAGGATGTTGACAGGTTAGTCTTTAACTCACACACTGACTGACACATCACTGATTTTTCCATCAAGGGTTAATTAACAAGGTGCGCTGACAAGTATACACTGGCAGACTGTGATGGATGGGCAGTGGCAGGCTACAAGGGAACCCTTTCCAGATGAGGTCATACATCAGACTTCACTATGAGCGGTCCCTTTCGCAGTACAAATAGTCATTTGATCTAATGGTAATTACAAAAAATTGATAAGGGCAGCTTTAAATGAAGCAGGATTTATTGGCATCATATTGGCATATTGGTTGTTGACATTCTTCACATAACACTCCTATTGGCACATATATTATCTGTGTTCCATGTATGTTTTTTGAAATGTGCAAACAAGGTGTCTACAGACCCTGAATTAATAATTAATGAATACTGTAAAACCTCACTTAAAAGCAGGGTCCCAATTAGAGGCAGGTCCCCTTTGCTAGACCCCTTTTGATGGATAAACACATGTCTCAACAGGGTTCCCACTCTTTTTAAGAAATCATTTACCATGACAGTTCTAGGAATTTTTTGACAGTAGAGGACAGCATTTGACACAAACGGTCATATAATTCACTGGTAGGCCTAGTACTGACACGTCTAACTCCAGTTTTTAAAGTGTCATTCCACGCAGCAAGTTTCAATAAAACACGTACCCAGGTTTATGTATGCGATTTAAGTGAGGGGGTAACATTTTTCAGGACAACATAGAATATTTCCAGGATATTTCATCAGTTATTTTAATCATTTTCCAGGTGTTTCCATGACTGGAAAACTAGTCTTTAAATTTCCATGTTCTCCAGATTTGCATGGATGCATGGAGACCCTGCCTCAATTAGAGGCCTGGTCAGGATTTAATAGGAATTAGTTAGATCAGTTAAGTCCTCCACAATTCAATCAATCAGTTCATTTTACAGAAACCATGAGCACCAAAGTATCAAATGATCAAATCAATGATTCCTAATCTATGTTACTCAGTGGTATAATTAATATACAATAATATTCATACTGGTTTAAATAAACAATTTGATAGTAATTTCCATCTTTGCTGAGCTAGAGTTTTGTGCAAAAGGAATTAAAGGCCTGTTCCAAATAAAGGCAGGTTGAGTTCAGTGTAAACAAATAAAAGCCCGGGCTATTCATTAAAGTTTCATCAAAAGTGTTTCTGAGTGATACTACTAAAATGGTTCATTACACATTTTACATGACATAGATTACCAAATATAAATGAAAAATTCTAGCAGTTGACAAAAAAGCCAGTGGTAATGCTGTATTTTGTGTGCATTATTTCCAAATAACTTCATGAAAGTTTCCTGGAAAGAAGTACTGTACAGTATATAACGTGGTAATGATTATAGAATTGGGGGTTAGTTCGGTTAGTTGTGCTGAGTTGTTGATTTTGAGGGGAATTTCCTTGAAATAACAGCTCCACTTAAACCAGTCATTCTTAAAGAGTGGTCCGCGGACCACCTGTGGTCATGTTTTAAATTAAAAGTGTTTCACAAATCTTATTTGGGAGTAACATGTATGTATTGTTTTCAAAATTAAGCCAGTTAGTAAGTACATTCAAATATAATTAATAAAATTGGGTGTTTGGCGGTGTTCACAACAGAATTTCAGCAATGTAGCTGGCCAATTCGATCGTTTTATGACAGTGCTATGCCGCTGTTTTACGATTCACGCCAAAAATTATAAGCGCGCTCTAACCATTGACTATCTCAGACAGGGTCAATTAAAAGAAAATCAAATGAAATGTCTAACACAACAGGCAAGATGCATTGCCTTGATTGGAGTGGTTCAACAGCAACAAGTGCTTCAGCTAGCATTGAGTCCTGGGAAGATGGTTCGCTGTCAAACAAAATTCCTTAAAGTGAAACTTGGCAAGAATGTGGAAAGTCAAACGAAAATACCACAGCGACTACATCAATTTTGGATTTTTTTGGACTGAAGATGAGGAGAATCCAAAACCATATTGTGTTTTGTGCTATGAATCGTTGGCTAACGAGCTATGAAACCCGCTAAGCTCAGGCGGCATTTACAAACTAAACACAAGGAGTACATAGGGAAACTCTACTGGAGAGAAACACGTGATGGAGGAGCCCTCCCAGTTTTTTGCACCTGGGGAAATGCGAAAGCTACAGAGGCTTCATAGAGGGTATCCCTGTTAATAGCAAAAAACTGAAAACCTCATTCAATGGGTGTGAATTTAATCAAACCAGCTGCGAAGGTCATGGCGAACATATTGTTTGGGGGGAAAGCAAGCAATGAAATGAACAGGGTACCTCTGTCCAATGAAACAGTCCAGCGGCAAATAACATGTATGGCTGACAATGTTGAAGATCAGCTAATGACGTTTACGACCAAAAGCCCATTTTTCTCACTGCAATTGGACGAGTCAACTGACATCAGGAACAATCTATTGTGTTTTGTAAGTACATTTTCGCTGCTCCACGATTTTCTCCTCACTGCTGAAGAGGAGCTAGATGGCGACACAGTTGCAGCCAGCAAGGAACATTTGCAGGGCCTTTATTCGCAGTTGGGAAAGGTATTTTCCAGAGCTAGAACCAGGCTTTAAGTGGATCAGAAATTCATTTGGGGACAAAATAAACATTGACCAGGTCAGTTTCAAGCTCTTACCGAGACAGGTTGATAGCCTTGTGGACATTGCATCTGATGGGGCACTTAAGACAACTTTTAGAGAGAAAAGTTTGACAGACTTTTGGGTCCACATCCGGCCTGAGCACTGACTGTGCTCTGAAACTGCTGATGCCATTTCCAATCACCTACAACTGTGAAGCTGGATTTTCCACACTTGTTGGTCTGAAAACAAAGCAGCGCAACCAGATCAATTTGAACCCTGACATGAGACTAAAACTCTCCAGTTTGGAGCCAGACATTGTTTCACTGATGTCACAGCAGAAACAGCACCATTCTTCCCATTAAGATGACAATGAATGAGTAGTAGGCTATGCTATTTATAAAACTGTTGTAATATACTGTTGAAGTAGGCCTATATTATTTTGGAGAATACTTGGGAGTTAGGTGGTTTTGTTGTTTGTTTTTTTTGGCTAAGTGGTCCTTGATTGGAATTTTCTATATATGGTGACTTGCAGGTTTGTCTGTAAACACATTTTACATTTCTGCATGTTGAGCTGACCAGTGGAAAAAAAGTGTACCAATCTCTATTTTACATTTATTAGTGCAATATTGAATGCTTCTTTCCAGGAAATGTAGTACTAGGAATTTACAGACCTGTAAAATAAAATTAAAAAAATGTGGTGTTATATATATATTCAATTGTACAAGCTACCCTGGACTGAAATCTTTTATGTTCACATTATAATTTTATGACTTGTTGGTACTGCAGCTCTCTCCATTATTATTATGTTGTATACAGAATATTATTGATGTCATATATTATTATATTATATACATACATTATGTCTGTTTTTATTATTATGGCTCCTCCCTTCCCTCACATACATGTACTGTAAAGCTGAGACTTACTTAAGTCCATTCTCTGTTACATAACACGGTCTCCAGAGGGTTTGTTCTTTGATTAGTTCTTTCTTTGTGGTTATTTTTTAGCTCATCTCTTACCTTGCTATATTAGTACCAAAGGATGTTATGTCTGTCTGTCCCTGGACATCAATAAATCTGTCACCAGAAGTCTCACTGGAGACTAAAACACTTGTGATGCGGCTTCGGTGTATCGACAACATTCATTCACAGGGTGTGTACGCTGACAGTGTAAAGAACAAAGAGCCCCAGTCAGTGCTCTGTTGCCATGGAAATGCCTTAGCGAGACTTCAAAGACATCCTTCAGTCTGTCTACTCTAACTCTACATAGAGGTTAAGGTGTATGTTTATGAATTAATCACAAACTTTTGCCTTTTTCCTTTCCCTACACGGCACACACAACCTGAGAGTAATAAGCAGTGAGAGGTAAAAAGAAGTTTGAGAACGTTGTCACTGCATGGGGCTTTGGACAGGCTAGAAAACACCAGGGAGTGATATTGCATCATATCAGTTTAGCATGTTAGCATAATAATATTTGCAAATTAGCACTAAACACAAACACAGCAGAGGTTCATGGGAATGTCATTAGTTTTGAATGCATTAGTCATAAACCAAAAAACTGGACAAACTGAACGTTCAACATGCTAATGTTGCTAGAGAAAAAGACAGGGAATCACAAAAAATCAGCAGGAGTAATCCTCTGGGGACCTTTCATATTCAGCATGTGCAATATTTCATGCTAATTCATCCAACAAAGTCAATAAGTTTCACTCCTATAACAACAACCTATAAAGCAAACATCATGCTAGTGCTAGAGGGAAAGTCAGGCGATCACCAAAGTCTTTAGGCTTCATCCTCATCCGAGACTGATGTCAATGCAAGCCATCAAATACTGATAGCTGTCAGGGCGGTAGTACGATTCCAACCTTGCTACATGTCGTCCAACAAAAACAACAAAAATGGCATATATCTATATTTTACTTGTAATATGTATTCAGTAATGTTACAAATAAAACAGAATAATGTAAATTGATGACATGTAGGTTAAAAAAACTAAACTTCACCAACAATTATCTTCTGTTAACTACTCCACTAGCCATAATCTTAAACATAACTTGACACTAGGGGTGTAACAATACATCGATAATGATCAATATATTAGTATCAATGTTCAGCAATCCAATATATCGATACAAAGGGAAAACAACACAATTTACAACAACCATTTACATATAAATAAAGACAAGGCACATACCATGTGCAAACAATGTTGTTATGAGATACAACAAATGGAATTCAGCAATACAATTTTCAAATAAAATTCTAGTTGCTTTTATTAACTTGATAAAAATCTAACTGATTGTGTAAATTACCATATATGATCTCATCAGTTATCTCATATCACAGGGCCCAAAATCGATATCGAATCATGGTAGACTCATGGGATATGGGATATCTGCAAATATCATATCACTGTCCAAATAATCAATATAATATATTTTTTTTATCAAACTAATAACTTATGCCCTTACTAGACACTGATAATGATATTGTAGTTTCTACTAGATACTGTCTGTTGGTTGCTGTTATATGGCTAGATATACATGCACTGCTTTTAAAGAGGTTTAATTAGTTATTTTAATACAGCCAAGTTGTAGATAGTTGCATCAGCAAAAAGCTCTTTTTACTTAAAATGCTGAACTTTTTGTTAAAACGACAGCTCTTATTTTCCCTGTTGGTGTGCTGAGATTTGAGATCCAGAACACTGTTGAGTCCAGGAAGCACCATAGGTTCTGACTTACTGGGAGACACTTAACTTTCAGTCAGTACTTAGCAAATCTCTGCAGAGGCAGTCAACAGCCAAAGTTTTTGAAAAACAACTCTAATGTTTTACTAAAATGTTCTCAAGCAATACTTCTGTACTTACAAATCCACCAAAATGGCTGTATGAGACGGATCCTCTTTCCCTGCCAACACACACAGTAATTACCTCAGAACAATATCAAAAAATGATGAAAGAATTACAATATAATCTAATGAATATTTAAACTCTACTTAGGGAAACGACTCCTAGTTTCCACAGAAAAGAGGATATACTGAATAAGAAAACATCCTATCCAACAAGAAACAGTAACAGCAGAAGTACATTAAACTGATGCTCTGGCAGGCCTTGCGTCAGAGCAGCTGAGTATTTCAGTGATGTCCTTGACCTAGCTGGACATGTGCAGGAGCAATATAATCCCAGAATCCCAGTCTGCTCCACTCTGAGATTTCAGTAACTCCAGGATTTACAGTACCACACATTCAAGTCATGAGTCCACTACATGACATGACGTGTGATGCAGAAATATCCCAGCCCGACCAGTGCCAATGCAAAAAGACAGAAAGACCTCACCATATTTTAAGGACAAACTGAACTGTCCACCAGCCAGGATAAACAGGACTAACAGAATCGGTCATTGTATTTCCGGGGAAACTGCCAAACGCTGCTGCACAGCAGCCACCAGACTAAAACCAGCACTGATGAGGAGTCATCCTTCTTCTAGCTGTGTTTATGGGGAAGAGCTGATTATGGAGGTCCAGAGTCCTGCAGCTTGGGAATAAAGGGATGAGTAGACGAGAAAGGCTTTTATCGATTGACAGTCCTCCTTTCAGCCCAGCAGACAGCATTACAGATCATATGAGTGCCTGGAAACTGACTGGCCTAATATGCTGAGAAATGATATGCAGTCTGATTCACCTCTGACAAGGAAAACTCATCACAGCAGACTGACCAATGACATCTGCAGCAATCTGTGCAGTGAGAGGATAGCAGGAAACGACAAAATATCTCCCAGCATCAACCATATTTATTACCATCACAGCCCAATGCAGCATCCACAGAAAGACAGACAGCAGGGTGTAAAGGCTACAGGGCTTCACTATTCATCATTAAACTAGGTGAATAATGTGGCCCTATCAAATGCCCATGGTCAGCAAATAGTAGCCTGAGGGCCAAATCTGGCCCACCACCAGCCCCTGAAAATGAGATCTGAAATTTCCACTCACTGTGCTACATTCAATCTTTTAGGCACTGGTCAGAAATGTACTGCATATATACAACATTAACATAAAAAAACTAATGCCAATGAGAATGACATGAATCTACTATTCCACCCACATGTGGAGAGCAAACAGATACTACGCCTTCTTATGTGGCACCAAATCTGCCATTTCAGTTGAGCTATAATGCAGAAGTTACAGGTCTAACCCTGTGGCAACTTTAATCAATTTAGTTATTACTAATATTATTACTTATTAGTTGTTATTTATAAGTTTTGTTGGCCAATCTGGAAGTTAGCATCGCCCTGGCTCCTTCAACAAAAATGCAACCCATTGGATTGTTGATTTTTGGAGAAAATAAGCTCTGTGGTAAAATGGTAAATGGACCTGACTTTTATAGCGCCTTTCTAGTCTTTTGACCACTCAAAGCGCTTTTATACTACATGCCACATTCTCCCTTTCACAGACATTGACACACCGATGCACTTCGACATGTGGCGGGAGGAGCCGGGGATCGAACCAACAACCTTCTGATTAGGGAATGACCCGCTCTGCCTCTGAGCCACAGCAAAACACACATTTTGTTCATCAAGATAATCACAAATGACAACTTTTAAATGTAATCAGCAGAAGAGCTAACGTTATATAAAAAAAAACACACACCATGATCGCATGACTTCAACATCACCACCACTAAACTTCCAACTTGTAATTAAATTGTGTCATTAAAATCTAGTTTGTAAAGTTTGAGTTAGAATAGTGTGAGTATAAACACGATGGGGCTGTAAAGGCAGACTAGTTAAGTTTCAAAAGGTGAAAAGATTTAGACGTATTTTATTTCATAAAACACAATGTCAAAATCTAACCAAAAAACCCATTCAAAAAAGTGATCTTTAGATGAAAAGTTGCAAATAAGTTCTTCATAAGACATTTATTTGCAATTTTTCGGTGCTAGACTTTCATCCTGCAAAATGTATTATTGCAAGTTAGACAGTGTGTCGGAGTGCTAATGTATTCCAAGAATCCCAGGGTTAAAGAGATTGGATTAGTTCCTGAATTTAAATTCACATTTGCTAATAAGCACTAAACACAAAATACAGCTGAAATCGATGGAACTAGAAAACTGTTGGACAGATTGTGACCTGATGGTGTGATATGAAAAGTCAGGATCACCAAAGCCATTAGGATTCTTCTTCTGGTAACAATGACTATAACAAATTTTGTCCCAATTCATTCAGTAATTGTCAAAACTAAATCCCTGAATCGCCAAAGTCTTTAGAATTCTACATCCAAGGTTTGTACAAAATGTCCTTGGAATCCATCCAGTGTTTGTTGAGATATTTCAGTCTGGACCAAAGTGGAAGACCAACCAACATTACTATCCAGCGTCACTGGAGATTATTTGTGCGCCTTAACCTCACTTTACCTCTCATTCTGATAACACATCTGGTAGAAATGATTCCCTTCCAGCTCTCAGCAGCCTGCTTGAACCAGCGTGATTGAACCATGAAAGGCTGGTGTCAGTCGGCCCACTAATAGAGCGCCTGTGAGGCAAACAGCTGTCAGGGATGACTGAATTCTGCTTCGTCACGTGGCAGACGGGAGCTAAAGAGACCCCATTATGTCTTATGAGAGGGATCCACAAAGCAGCTTTCTCCACTGCAACATCAGGGGGAGATGGAGCGCCATGCATGGAGAGGAGGGAGGAGAGAGATGGAGACCAACATACAGAGACTGAGAGGGAGGAGAGGGATGGAGTGAGAGAAAGGAGGAGAAACCCGACCTACTTCTCCTTGGCTTATTTATATGCTGAGGACAACATAGTGAACCAACCAGAAGCCTGGAAGCTGGCATAGCAACAACAGTCAGAAAAACCCCAGTCTGAAAATCAATTGCTTAACAATACAAACACTTACTGCTAGGCAGTGAATTTATAAGAAAAAATAAAATCTGAAAAATCTACAACCCTGCCTCCTAAAATGTACAACTAATTTTCATTCATTTTGGACAAATCTGCCAAAGGTCCACTGTAAACATTTTTTTATATTTAACTTTCCTACAATCTCTGAAATCTGTCCACTAAAGCACGATTACTTACCACTTTTTTGAGCTCGTATTGTAATAAAAAACACTAAGTAACACTGAAACTAATAAAAACTAAACTGAAATGAGAAAATCCAATCTGGAAACTAAACTGAATTGAAATATATATTTATGTATATTGTATATATATACACATCTATATATATATAAAATATATAAATAAAAAGAAATAGAGACCGGACAAATTCAGAAAAAATTTACCACTTCTGCCACACTTCAAGTGATGTACTGTGTAATATTACTATACTAGCTAGCTCGGTTAGTTTGCCACCACTGTTGGAGCTGCTGATTTGCTAGACATCATTGTAAAAGTAACTTTACATAAGAAATAAAGGGAGAAGTACATGTGAAGTGTACATTCAAACGCACGCATACTATAGGGAGACGCCACTGCAGTAATGGTGACTTCTTTACTTCCGGTACTTCCCCTGATTTGTGTATACCTTCTGTGCAAACGGCATACATCCTGAATTGGGAAAAGAGAGTGTAACAAAGGCAGGAAGGAAGTTTCCCCCAGAATATCTAATATGTGGTAAATCAAATTAGTAGTACATATAGTATGTAGCTTGTAGGAGACAGAATTGAAAATGATCAGTTACATTGGAGTCTCTACCTCTACAAAGCAGCAGTCCAGTCATTATGATGAGTGGTTTTGGATCATAGTTCTCTATGGCCCAGCCTTTATGATTACTGGTTTAGCTGAAAGTACTAATGTACAACTATATATCTATATGCCTTTTATTGAATATGCCAGGCTCCTCAGTGCTTCAGTTGTGCTATAATGACCACATCGAGGAGTAGATGTTTGAGCAAAGTGCTGAGTCAGCAAGATGCCACTGCACTAAGCTTATCCACTTTCTGCCTAGACATTAAGACTATAGCAGTCATGGGAGATGTCTCATCCTAAAAGGAAGGAAAATAGTAACAGTGACAATAAATGTTTATCTTACAACGTGCCCTATGTATCAGACATCTCTACTGTACTAACAAGTATGTCATCTGTTCTGGTAAATAAAGGGATCTGACTTGTGTGTATTTGCTGCTTAAATGTCAGACCTTTACACACACGACAAAACAATATCCCAGGACAATATGATGTGATCTGACTAAAGCGAACACGATTCACTTAAGGCCACAACGTACAGGTAAACACTGGTTCTGGCAGCAGTAGGACCTGATCTTCTTTCGCCCCATTCATAGAAATTGGTAGGTTAGGTACTTAAGGCCTGATTGAAACAGCATTAGTGGCCATTGTGCATTACAGAATAACAACACTTTAAACGCTCAAGTCCTGTTTCAGACAAGCAGGGTGAGCAGCTAGAGCTCTTTAACATCTTGGCAGGGAAATGATGAAAGCACATATGTGCATCCAGGTACTTGACACACTGTGAGTGTGTGTCGCATGGACCTGAGAGCTGAGATAAGACAACTACTAAACAAGCCATAACTGGGACACACTGAATTATACATCAATATCCAGATAGCTTAGCTGGAGCGGTGACTTGATTACCTGTCATATATCATTAATCTGCAGTATGTGACATGCTGTACTGTAAACTCCACACAGAAAGACACTCTGCACAGGTTTAGAAGCACACACTACAAGTGTGGGTAAGGTAAAGATTATGGTTATGAGTACTTCATTAAATTAAAGTAACTGACTGTTTTCTGACCTGGAAATGATCATCATGAGCCAGTTTCTGACTGGAACAGACGCACAGTGCTGAGGTACTTGATGAACCACAGGGCATCTACAGGCACTTACAAAATGTGTTCAATTTAACAGTATAAGTGTTTTATTTTCTTAAATTACATGTCGCCATTATTTGACCATTTTGCTAAATGTAGGATTACAACGCTTTTTAATTTCTGTGCTATCTGCACATGACAACTACAGTATGGTCACTGTTAGGGAAAGATTGTGGTTATGAAAAATAACTTAATAGTTAAGGTTTCTTCTGGGTTAGGCAACTAAAACACTTGGTTATGGTTAGGGAGAAACCTAAGCCTAACCTTACATCTCAAAAATCAACATCTTCTGACCAAACTTTAACCATACTACAAACTTATCATAAAGCAAAACACTTATATGCTTTTTAAAAGTGCCTGTGTCTCCCAGTGACACCAAGATTGTCATAATTCTAGTATACCCCAGCAAAGACGGCTCCATGAACTGCACTGTTTAGGCATTACTGCATTTACTCCCCCATCTGGAGTGTCTGCTAGTGAGGTTTGAAGAAACTCACCCTGTTAAAGCGCTTGGCCTGGAAGAGGTGTCCGTTGACTCGGTAGAGTTTCCTCCATCTTCTGGCCCCGCGGCGATAGATCGATTCTAGGAGAGAGAGGAAACAGTTGTAGAGAAGGAGCATGGTGAGCAACTAACGGGGAGGGGGATGGAGATCTGCTAACTAGAGGGGAGAAAGATGGAAAGGAGAGGAAGAGATGGAGTGATAGAACAGAGTGAAAGCTGAGGTACAGGTCCTGAGGAGCTTCCCTCGTGTGAAGTCTGAGTTCAAGTGAGGGGAAGACAACCATCGGGTTTATCTATGATACGCATGCTCACACACACACACACCAGCCACCAGCACACCACCACCACGCAGCACACAGCCACACCACAGCAGTGCCTGCCTCCGCTCCGTCCAAACTCCCGTCCTCACGCAGTTACTCAGCTTCTTTCAGCGCCTTTTTTCTTCTTCACAGGTCCGGCGCCTTCTCCTTTCTTGTACATCGCTTGGTGATGCAACTGGCGGACGCTCACAACCAGGGCCGCGCGGCCGAGTCGCTCCATAGGGATCGCCTCAGTATTCAGATAAGAGTGGCGAAGGTGTACAGACTTTTTGTTTTTAAAAGTCCAGAGGACCTCATGGTCGTCAGCTATTAACCACTACACTTAGGGCGTCACAACATTCTGGCGCTACGGAGCGAGTGCCGCGGCGCGACGCCCCGGCGCGTGCGCGCGCTGAAACGCAGGGTCTGGGTCTGTCCGCTCGAATGAATCCACACAACCTGGATCAAGAAAAGACCAACTCCACTCCTTACCACAAAGGTTGGCTGGAATTCATGGACAATGATTCCGTTCTTGAAGCGCCTGCTTGAAAGAGACCGCTGACAAGGGTCAGTTCCATTTACTTTTCTCAAAATTCTGCACACAATTGAAGAAAAGATTGGGTTTAAAAGTTCTTGGTTAAAAAAGACAAAGAAGACCGGAAGTGCGCCCTTCGCATCTTTCTTGCTTTCCCAAAAACAACAAACCACACGCTTTAAACAAAAAAAATTGAGAGATTTGTTTGCGTCTTTTGTTCGGAAAACAAAAAAGCGTTTGCCCGCAAAAACAAAAAACAAGGACTTTTTGCGTCTTTTTCCTTTTTCTCTCCCCAGCCTTTGAGGGGGGAGAACGAAAAAAAGCCTCTTTTTGGCCCC
>NW_023339707.1:1579049-1581575 GCF_004916995.1 Morone saxatilis | reverse complement strand
CACACACACACACACAGTGCCTGCCTCGCTCTCCACTCCCTCCCTCACCAGTCTACTCACTTCTTTCACCCTCTTCTTCCTCCATCCTTCCTTTTCTTTTACTCCTGGTGATGAATGGACTTATTAGTGCTCCATAATGCCTAGTATTCAGATGAGACCATGAAGGTGTAACTTTTTATAATAGGATCATGTCGTCAGCTATTAATACACTTCAGGGCGTAAACATTTGGCTAGCAGTGCGCTGAAACCAGGTGGGTCTGTCCTCATATCAAAATGATCAGAAAAGAATCTCCACTCTTACAAAAGGTTGGCTGGGATTCATCAATATTTTGACCTGCTGAAAGAGACCTATCAAGGGTCCAGGTTCATTTATTTCTCATTCTGCACAATGAAATGTAAGTTGTAGTCCCTTCATGCTACACATGAAAATTAATGTATGGTGGAGTGCGCAGGATGTCTCAGCCTGAGGAAAGAAGCTGCACTGTAGTCTGGTGGTACGGCAGCAGATACTTTTGTATCTCTTGCCAGACAGCAGCATATGGCACATGTAGATAAAAAACAGCTCATTCTAAGGTAACAAAAACACAATGAGTCCTATATCAATGTTAATGAAAACATACCTATGAATATTATATTCCATTTCTGACAATAGATCCTACACACAGGATCCTTATGTATGACACATTATTCATCTTTATCAGGGATGTAATTGGAATAATTCAATATGGTAATAGTTTTATTTCATAATTCTTTAGATTTAGATGATGATGATAATAAGAATAAACCTGACAGTCAAACATGTTGATCTCCAAAACTGTGAATGGGTGAAAAGTGCTAAGTGAAAGCCAGAGCTGTTTGCTCAGGTCAGCCAATGCATTCTTTGTAAAGGGGTTGTTTGGTTTTGCCAACGTAAAGGTCTACACACTCCATAATGCACTTCACTGCACTATCAATTTCTCCACTGATCACTTTACTGCCAGGGTCGAAAAATACTAGAACATCATTCGTGGAACAAATTCTCTGCTTGTATTTAGAGTCAGCAGCCACACAAAGGGTGAATGTGGTTCTGTTTGTGTTGGTGCTCTGTATAATCTGGTGTTTTCTTTGAACATAATGTAGGTTTTAAGAAATGCCCAATCAGGGTGACCACAAGTTTACAAAGCCCTTTGGATAAGGTTTGAATCCTCAATTACAAGCAGATTCTCAGCAGTGAAGCACAGACTGCACAGTCTAGGAATTCTAATTTGTTGTTATTCATCTCCGCCTTCGAGAAAACTAATGTTTTCATGCACTGAGCTGATGTGATCTGATAAGTGGCTTGTATATTCTTACCACATACACTCCTGAACAAAATCTTAAGGCCGAGAGAAAAATTGCAAGTATTCGTTGGTGGTGGTGCAATTTTTCCCCCGGTCTTAAGATTTTGTTCAGGAGTGTATGTCCTCCATTTATGATTCATGAGGGATATGGTGATTCTATGTAGAAGCCAAGATTTTGCAGGTCTTATGTTGCATTTTTAACATTTGAGCTACCAAATGTGACAGTCACAAAATTTAAGGACAACATGTTATGTCATTTTAAAGCTAATTAATGCATTATTTAGCAATATTTCTGTCAGCATAATCTGATGTTTACTCAAATCACATGTCATTTTAATGTCTGAATTCTATATCATCAAATGAGTACAGCTAAACAGCCAGTGATATTTAACTAGAAGTTCAACCAAACATCCAGCGCCCATCACAAAGGGTATAATGAGCACAATTACAATTTGCATAACCATTCTACGTCATGTCTGTTGTTCATATTGCTTAGTCATGGTTCAATCCTATCCTAGTGTGAAGATGAGATCAGCATATGAAATGATCACTCAGCAAGTGAGTAATAAGTGATTACTATGGGGAGTTATTATAGGCAACCTTTATATTTCTATTAGCAGCAGGAAATTCTGATTTCAGGGTATTCGTCTATTAGACGAAGCTTAAAAAAACCAAACATTTTAATTTGATGCATTATCACACAGCAAGCAGTTGTGGACATTAAAGTTGAGTAAGTCGCTACGACAACCACAGTTAGACACATCAATGGATTTGTCGACGTGTGACCAATTGGACATGGTGCAACCATTGTCCACCACTAATATGATGCCTATGATAAGGCTTGATAAGAAATTTACTATCAAACAATGTTTTCTTCAGAGGAAGCTCTTAAACTGAACAGATTCACATGAGACATTTGTCCACAGACAACAATAGCTAGTTGAATTATTGTTATTATTTTGTCTCAAAGCTTAGCTGTCCAGTTTTCTCAGGGCTGTTATATTGGAAACCTGCAAGTAACTTACAAATAATGGTCAGAACCACTGACAGTATATCGTCTGTGGACAGAGCTTCCAGGTCTGTGTAATGAAGACAATATGCAAGGGTATTGTTTCTAATGACCAGCAGAGGGCAGCTCCATGGGCTGCACAAAGAAGCTGATAGTATTGAGCCTTATGGAGAAATGAGCCAACTTCTCACTTGATTT
>NW_023339707.1:1570280-1579027 GCF_004916995.1 Morone saxatilis | reverse complement strand
CTCTAGTTTCAGTCTTCTTCCATGCAGCTTGATGTTCATATAGTAAATGATGGTCCCATTCAGAGTAAAATAGGCGATAAATCAGGGTATGCTTTAGGGCGTGGCGTCCTTATGATTGAGGTCAATAACAGAATCAAGATTCTGTTACTGCGTTGACTATTTCTGATGTCAAATCTTTTCAGAAACGTTTTAGTGTAATGTTTATCTAGAATATAAGAATGTGTGTGAACAGGTGAGCCACCATTGTTTCCTGCACTGCTACGTCACCGCTGCTGTCTCCAAAAAGCCATCTCGTGATGCCCATGATGCCAAACTCTGGGATTCAACGGTGTACTCTCAAACCAATGGGTGATATTGCAATAGGTTAACAATGATGCAGAGATGGAGATATCCTGACATTTTGCCCGAAAATTTCCAAAAATGCTATCACAATGAGCCTCTGTCATTAGACTCTCTCTGCCTGGTAAATGCCCACATGTTTTAAACTCCATGCACCAAGTCAAGCTGAGATAACTGATGACACCATCATCTCTGACTTTACAGTTCCTTTACAGGCTGAAAAGTATGCAGTGGTGACACGTACACTTCATGTGTAAAATCAGCGAAGTGCCCCTTTAAAGGGCATAGCAACTATGCAATAATTATCAGCCAGTTTACATATGTTGTCTTTTGCTGTTTGCACAAGAATATAAAATCACCTGCAACAACAGCATGAAGTGAACTGGTTGGCTGAACCACATCAGGCGTTGCCCTCCTGACACCAATTATTCACTAGCTGCTCTCTCAGTGCCTCCCCATGTCTGTACTGGTTTTCCAGTCTGGTTGGTTGCTCCAGTGATGGGTGCGGCTGCAATATCCTCCTCCACTCACTCATTTTTTGCCTCTGTTGCTATGGTAGCCCACAGCCCACCATATACCAGCTATTATTAGTTAGCTATTAGGATGTCAGGATGTCATTGTCTGCAAATAAAAGTGAATTTTAACAACAAATCAATGGCAATATTGATGAGCAGATTGAGTTTTGTCCCAGCCAAAATATAAGTTGTGCTCATCTCTGTATGCAAACATGCCGTCAGAGAGAGGGATATAGGTACCAAACACAGGGTGCATGAGGTACTGACTGAGGATTAAAGGGTGACACTAAGCAAAACTCAGCATTGCCATAGAGGCCTCTGCTGTCTTGAATGTACAATCAACAGCTACACAGCCTTTTTTGCATTGTTATGAATGTTTTTTTGTGATTCTAGTATTTCTCTCTCTTTCTGAGTCAGGGCAGAAGAGATCAGAGTGGAAGCGAGCAGATGGGAGACACAAAGAGGCCATGCTCTTTGGGGTCTCATCTGTGAATCCCCTCTAATCCTGTTAACCCAAGGCCTCTAAAGGAAGGTGCCGCCTGCCTTGGAGAATCACTGTGGTGTGTTTCCATAGTTACCCAGTATTTTTTCCCCTGTGCCCGCACTGCACTAGTGGGTGAGTGAGGGAGTTGGGGGCGGGGGGAGGAAGGTGAACCTACACATCATGTTACACTCTTCAGCGCCCATGTCAGATGCTAAATACAGTGTATGTGACTAAATAATTAATTGCAACAGATGTTTTTACAAAGTGGTAAATTGCAGCACTTAGCTCGGTGTCTTTCATTAGTGTGTTGATGAATAGATGAGTGGTTACACAGAAGAAGTTTAAATACATTGGTAAATGTTTTCCTCTTAAATGTGCATTAAACTGTCAAACAGACTCAGTCTGAGTTTAAATGGTGAATATTCCAATAATCCTGACCATTTTTCCAGCTTTCCATTACTTCCAACACTGCTGCCACAACCCGCTTCTGCAGATTCATTCTCCACAACATCAGGAAGATACGTCTATTCATCATCAAGAAGACAGCGCAGGTTCTGGTCCAGGTTCTTGTCATCTCATGCCTGGCCGGGGTTCCTACATATGCCATCTGACCCCTACAGCTCATCCAGAATGCAGCCTGGCTGGGCTTCAACCTACTAACTAACCTAAGTTCTTCAACACTACACCGCTCCTCGATTCAAGACACTGGTACTTCACATCTGCCTACCGTGCTGTGATTGGCTCAGGCAGACTGAAAACTCACCACGTGACATGACTTTGCTACTCTTTTGGACTGCTGCTGTTCAGTTGGTGGAGCATTGCCTTGAATTTTCAGACTGGATTTTGGAACGGGTCTAATTCATCTCAGGACAAATCGATGAGCTACAGCTACAGACACCGCTGGTTGCCTTCCATGGAGATGAAACATGTTGAACTGCTACAGTAGCCTAGAATGGACAAACTGAACACTGGCTCTTGATATGGCTGTTTACTTTTTTGGCGCATTTCACGACCACCATAGCTTCTCCTGAGCACTTGGAAGACGAGGGTGAAGTGTAGTAGTTGCAATATGCAACTACACCATTAGAAGCCACTAAATCCTACACGCTGGTTCTAAATTTGGATCTCTAGAAGAAAACATAGTGAAAAACAGAACATGGCTCAATTTTTATCAATTATTAAAATCTGCATGTCAAACATGCTCTATACTGGTCACATGCTGAAATTGAGTGTTTTATCTTGAGTAAAAGTGCATTCATAACCCTAACCTAGTAACAGTTGAAAGTAAAGCATTCAGAATGATGATTGACTGATTACATTTCTGCATCTTCTAGTCTTTTATGTGAAGCTTGAGCTAAAGCAGGCTTCACATCTACAACTCTTGCTTCAAAGAACAAAACAAGTTTTAAATAACAACAACAGCCCGACTTGGCTGATGGCCGCAAGTATACCAGGAGCACATCTTTAGATGAGGTAGCCGTGTGTGTGAGAAGTGTAAAATTCACACACCGAATTAGATTAAAGTGAGGAAGAGCGTTGCTGTAGGGATGTGGCAGATTCATACAGAGCCGAACAATGCAGGATATAGAAATATGAGCACCAGTGAACCAAGGATGATTTCATGATGACCGGTAATTTCTATTCAAAGTCAGTTCCTGCTGTCCCGCTGTGACTTGTCATGATATTGTAAATATTATCACGACACTGACCCAAAAATAGGTCAATGTCAACCACAACTAAAGATAAATTCACCTGTGGGATTTCCCAGCCTCATCCATTCTTTCATGTTTCACCCATAATAATCAGATTATAAATCCCAGCACAGACAATGACACCCTATTTAATCCCCTCTGGTTATAGCAGATGTTATTGCTTATTGCATCCAATTAAAAAACAATTTCTGGATCGGGAGGGGGTTGGATCAGTTCTTGTTTACATCTTGCTAGGACCATCCTCGCTGCCTGAAGGTGACGCCAAACCAGAAACACAGCTGCCTCAGACATGTGCTCGCAACACACCACTTGCACTTGACTAGCAGACCTTCAAAGAGCTGACCTATTACAAAATCCCCCTCTGGAGAACGATGAGTGTTGCATTGCCCCATTTTCCTGCAGAGGTGCCAGGATGAGAGTAAGAAAGACGCAGACTGAAGGAAAAAAGCAGACAAGTCAAACAGTTTCTCAGATCGTGAATCAAAGGACAATACTACACCTCCGGATGCAAAGGCCAATGCGCAGAGTCCTGCCATTTTGTCCGTGGAAGGTGGAAAGAAGAGTAGACGGCCTGCTGGTGTTACACTGTAGCTGTTGTGGGGAGTCGTTTTGCAGGAGAACAGGGTGGTACTACCAAATCTCTCCAGGACAGGACATTTATGAGGGCTTGACTCATTTCCAGACATTGTTCCTCTCACTGGCAGGAAAGTAGTAGCACAAGTTGCTACCAACAACACCCGCCCCTCCCTCAAATTCCCTACCAAAAAAAGAAAAAAGAATGCACAAGGCCCACAAGGCCTCAAGACTGGGATACAATGTACTGTATGTTTTCACAGAGCTTGGGAGGAATCAGCAGCACTCAGTGTGTGTGACTGCATGTATTCATCAATGAAGGGACTACCCATGTTCCTATGAGTGTATCAGGAACTTTTGCAAAGTGCCAAGTGATTTTCCGGACTCACTGTTCCTGCTGCCAATAGTTGAGGGATATTATATACAGTGAAGCAGAGAAGGCTATTATAGGCTTCCACTTCTGAGTCTGAGAGGGATCAATGAAACAGCCCTGAGGCTTCTTTAGACACTATTAGACCTCTGTGATAGGGCATGCTCAATAGTGGGACAGCTAACTCTGTTGGTTTGACTTTTAATTAAGGAAATTACAAAAGACAACCAATTTAAAAGTCTGGATAGCAGAAATTAGATCCGGATTTAGGACTCATGTAAACTCTTGTAAAGACTATAGGGGTTTTCTGGGTTAGAGTTAGAATAGGAGATAGATATGTGGGTTCTTCTGCACTGCTGAGTCGGTGTCACATGCTGATGAGTTAGCCGTTCTAGGTGACACTACGGCAACAGATCCATCCCTGTGTTACCCCAGCATCCATAACAGACCACTGAGAGTTGCAGTGTAGATGAGAACACAAACTATAACAAGCTTGGCAACCCATGGAACTATTTTTGTCCCTACAGTGGGCACTAATACACATACAATTTGTTCTCATTGTATTTGTGTACTAATGCATTTCACATTCCCCCTGACAGCATGATGCTTCTCCTCCCAGAAGTCATTTGGCAATAGATACTATAAACACACAATGTATTTTATATTTCAATATTAGATAATTATCTATTTACTGTTGAAAGTAAACTAACAAAGACCAGAGGATAACAAAATAAACCACTGACACCTTACCCCACACACCAACCTCCAAACCCACCCTCACATTACCCACACTTTCATTTCTACGACTGTTTTATGTTTTTTATATATATATATATATATATCATATATATTATATATAATATATATATATATATATATAAATGAATAATAGCCAGCCAGAAAAGTGTTTGTGCAGAACATTATGATTTCACAGTGAAGCTGACTTTTGGGACGGAAAATGGCATCACTTCATTTAGTTTTCTTCACAGAAATGAAACCCCAAAAGAAATGCTTAGATGTATGCCAACAATACATTTATTAAAGAAAGTGTCCTTACACCCCTTAAGAATCAGGAAGGCCTTGTCAACCCCCGGGGGGGTTAGGACACCCAGGTTGGGAACCACTGCTCTACTGTATGTTTATTTGAGCATAATAATGGGACTCTACCTAATATCTAACTTTGTAGTTTAACTGTTTATAAGCAAGTATTAAAGCGACATCTCCCTTAATATACTGTATGTTTGAGTACTTTAAACACTGCCTTAAACAACAACAACATACAGACACCTATATAAAATCAAACTTCAGTGTTTACATAGTACTGATTTCTTAATATTGTCACTGGCCTCCTGGCTCTCTTTGAATACTGCTGTTTACTAAGCAGTTCTCTTTTGCTACAGCCTACACTCTTTAAATACTTTTAGAGGCAGAAAATTGTTCTGTTGGTCTGGGTTCTTCGTGGTGCTGTAAAGAGCTCCTGTTGAACCTGGTTTTTAGGTGCAAGCAGGAAGGCAGGACGTTTTCTGAAGTAGACTTCGAGCACGGCGTGACCTGCACATGAAATATTTAGGTCCATACGGCAAAGAGAATCTAGGGCATAGTTTTTGGGTGATTACACTTTGCAAACACAGGCAGTTATGGAAGCTGTATTAAAAGTTAATAACAATACTTAGAGGATTCTTCATCATTTGAATGCTAACTAACAAGCGGTACACAAATGGAAATCCTAACCGAAGCATATACACTTTAACTCCATCTGTTGTGTGTGCGTGTTCCGACAGGCCTGTGTTAGGGTCACTGATTGATCATGTCCTAAATTACCTTGCGTTTTAGTTTAACAGCCTGGTGCTGGCAGAATGCTACAGGCAGAAAGCAGCTATTTCCATTTCAGCTCATCTTCTCTAAACACACACACACGCACTAAATAAAAGCTGTGCATTGATTCGGGAAAGCCGGTCTCATCAGTGTGGTTATATAATCAGCTGGATCATCTATAGAACAGCTGCAGTTATCAATGAAACCGTGCTTCCTCTCATGTGTGGATGTTTCCACATTTTTTGCTACAAATGTTTACCCAGGAAACATTCTCTCGAAAATTCAATCAGACCACTAACAATTTCAAGGATATTGTGACATGTCACAACTTTTAAACTTTGAAAGAGAATTTAAGCAGGGTACTGCCACTACATGACATATTAAGAACATTGTGAATGTGGGTAGTTTCTGAGAAACGTGACAAAGCCCCTGTGCTTTTCCAGTTTCAGAAAGAAAGACCGAAGAGAGCACATCGAGGTCATCCAATAAAACCTGGGAAAAGGGAGACCTACCAATCATCCATGTCCATGCCAGATTACAATGAGAGAGGAGAAAATTGTGCGATGACTATGCAAGGTCAGTCTTTTTTTGGTTGTTCATTTATCCGGCTGAATGTGGTGATGTAATACCTCTTTTGTCTGTCCATCTCATGTCAGACTGACAACTGGATTGGTTACTGTGATTGAAAATCAACCTGATAAAGACTAGAAATACTCAGGGTCCAAGAAAGAAATGATTATGTTTAATGCTACCAGAACAGTGGAATCATAGCCCTCAGTTTACAGAATCGAAACAATATCACAAAACAAAATAAGAGTATACAACATCTTTCAATATTTTCTTACACCCCTAGTAAGTAATTTTGGTATTTCTACTTAAACTTACTAAAAGGAGTTTTTAACTGTTTATGAAACAATTTAATACTGATGCCTCTATATGACCTACATTCTTTTGTGGATTTTGGCACACACTGCTATGTATTTTCATAATTTTCATTTTTAAAGAGCAACAGCCAATGGTGTAACTTCATCACTTCGTAAGTGAGGGACTTCTCTGTTTATGGGGATGGCCCCGCTTTGCTGCAATCTAGACAAAAAACAGTAGGTACACTATAAAGTGTTAAATCACTTAAATAACTCCTTTGCAGTAATAAACAATATGTAGAGTGTATGTCCTAGTCAAGTGCTGCTTTAGACTGCTGGAAATGAATAACAAAAGCCACACCATCCTTAAATCGACATACAGAGGCACATATACTGAGTCTAACATTGTTACTAGTCACTTCCCCAAGGAGACAAATAGACTGGGGGTTTTAAATAGGTTACATAGATCCCAATCAGCAGCTCCCATGGCACTGAGAAAAACCAAAAGGCACAAGTTGTCAGGGCTGACAGTGTGCAGCTGACAGTGGAGAGCCTCACATGCTCCCAGCAAGGAAAAACAGGGGATATTCAATTTAGATGCAGCAGATGATGCGAGGATGAAAGACACACTCTGTTTTACAGTTACTGTGGAGTCTAACTGACCTTGTGGAAAATGGATCTGTGTTTGCATTTAAGCCATAGGATGCATGCAACAAAACAGCAAATTCCATGTATTTCTGCTTAATTAGTATTAAAAAGAAGAAACACATTGCATTAAAGTAACCTATCTCCTCCACTGGGTGAATACCAATGATGTCATCGCTGGGTAAAGGGCAAACCAGGCCACCTCAACTCAGTTCATGCTACCTTTCTGGTGAGCCTGACATGCTCTGTGGCTGACTGTCCCTGACGCTGTCTGAATCCCAGTGACGGAATCATCCGCTCTGACCCCAGATCCCCCTACCTTTGACTCGAAGGTAGAAGAGCAGTGTGAGCAGCATCCCTCCTGCTGAACGTTACCGCTCCCTTGCCTTCACACCTCGGATCTCATGGTGGTCTCCTGCGCCTCCTCCGCTACTCCTCTCCTTATCCTGCCTTCCTCCTCCTCCTCCTCCTGCTCTCGCCGAACAGCCTCGCTCGTGCCTCTGTGTCGCTCTTTCTTCCCTCCCCTCCCGCCTTATTTGCTTTCACTCCCCTCCAGGCTGTTTCTCTTCATCTTCCTTCGACATTAAACACACACCTCAAGTAGTATTCATCAGATGAGCTATATATGCAAATTCTTCCTGCGTTTGAGCATTAAATGTTCCTCGCTGAGCAGGGATCGTACCCCATGATTGAGGCTTTTCACAGTGCATTTGCAATTGCACCATTTCGCACACAAGATGGCAGAATAAGCTCTGAATCCAACAGCAGCATCCTCGGCACACAACAAATTTGAACCTATATTTAAACCTTGTGGACTATTTTTAGTGGCTGTGCTGTGCCTATTGGAGCACATCCTAGATGACAGGTACACTTTCCCAGAGACCTGTCTCTGGATGCATTTATAGCACTCTTTTCATGGGAATACTGAGAGATCTGCAGCTACTGTGCAACACCTGCAGAAGTATATGGCAGTTCATTTTAATGCTGTCCTATATAAAGCTACTGTACTGTATTGTATATATTGGATTTATTTGGGTTTCAGAAGACAGAATGATTTTTTAAGAATTGTTTGTCTGGTATGTGTAGTGGACACATGTAATAACTTTATAACTTAGGTTGGACCAACACTGATTATGGGATTAAGTCTTAGAAAAGTTTAAAGGACCAGGATTTAGTGGCATCTAGCAGTGTAGCTGCACATCGCAACTCCCTCACTTCACCCTCCACTTGCAAGTGCAAAGGAGAACTATGGTGGCCGCGGATGGCGTGAAAATGCAAACTAGAGCCAGTGTTTGGTTTGTCCCTCTCTGGGCTACTGTTTAACATGGCGGACTCCATATAATACTAACAAACAGATTCCTATTTTCATATAATTATACATTGATGAAAACACATACCTATGAACATTATATTCCATTTCCGACAACAGAT
>NW_023339707.1:1563558-1570258 GCF_004916995.1 Morone saxatilis | reverse complement strand
ACACACTGGACCTTTAAATGAAGGTTTACACACCTGTTGTGACCTGTTTCACAACTTTACCTGGTTTACTACTTAAACCTGGATCCACCAAATGACTTACTTTTCAGTCTTAACTATTGACTACCTGATTGCTGAAATCCTGTATTTGATGTGCATTATGCTTTTTGTATTTTTAATTACTTATTACTTTCATTCTAATTATCCAACTGATTCCCAAATTAACTGTAAAACATTTTGATGAATGTTTTCAAATATGCTCTATAAATGTAATAATAAATGTTAAGTAGCATCAGGTGTCCTGATTAGCCAGCAGTTTAAGATGCACATCCTATCACAGACAGATGCAGAAAAACTAATCCATGCATTTGTTACTTCAAGGCTGGATTACTGCAACTCTTTGTTATCAGGTTGCCCTATAAGTCCATTAAGATGCCTCCAATTAATTCAAAACGCTGCAGCACGAGTACTGACAGGAACTAGAAAAGAGATCACATCTCTCCTGTTCTAGCTCTCTTTATTGCTCCCTGTAATAATTTAAGAATATAATTTTAAAATTTCTCCTCCTCACCTATAAAGCTCTTCATGGTCTGGCCCTTCATCAATCTTGAAGAGCTCATAGCACTCTATTATCCATCTCCTGCGTTCTCTTAATGGCAGGGTTATATTTGGTTCTTCATATAGTTCTCTAAAAGTAGAATCAGTAGAGCAAGAGCCTTCCAGTTTACTCTAAGCTCCTCTCTGTGGTAACCAGCTTTCCAGTGTGGTTCGGGAGGAAAGAGAGCAGACACCCTCTCCAACATTAAGAGTAGGTTAATACGTCCTCCTTTGATAAAGCTTATAGGATAGGGCTGGATCAGTGACGTCCTGAACTCATCCCTTAAGTTATTGCTGCTATAGGCCTAGACTATCGGGTTATCTCCCATGATGCATGAACTCTCTCTTCTCTTCTCTCTCTTTCTGCACTCATTCATGTCCATTATGTATTTACTTAACTTCACTTCTTCCCCAGGAGGGTTCTTGATGCTTTCTCGGTCTCCAGTTCTCACAGGTTTCCATGGATCCTGGTGGAGCCTCCCTGCCAATGGTCCTGCTTGACTATAACCCATTGCTAAAATTCACTGATAGTTTATTGTTAAGTATTATTATAGTTTATGTTATTAAAGTATGTTTTATTTGCTACATTACTGTTGTTCTGCTGTCTACCGCTGTCCCCCATTGTTGCTGCTGTCATTCGTCATTGGCCTTTTCATGAATCGTCATAAAAAATCATATACTATAAACTGTATTGTGCTACTGTTGTTTGCTGTACATCTGTCTCTTCTCTCATCTCTTCTCTTCTTCTACTCCCATAACGGGTCATAGGCAGATGTACCTACCTCACCTAAGCCGAAAGGTCTGTCTCTAGGGTTTAATAGGGAGTGTCAGGTCTATGACCTGCTCTATTTTGTAAAATGTGGTCCTGAGATAAACATATCTGTTATTGAATTGAATTGAATTGAATGTAGCATGATATAACCGTGACATCCATTATTTGATTTTATCGCGCCAACCTTCTCCCTAACCTAATGTTTCCTGTATCTACAGTCTATTATCCAATGTACAATTGCCAGGAGAAATTAACGTAATAAAAAATGGCAGAATATTATGCATTTAGTGATTAAAGTGTTAAAAGCAAACGAACAACAAGATAAAGGTTCAACCTAGTTTAAAGTGTTCCACTGATATTACAATTTACTGACACAGATGTGTGTGTGCCGGTGGATCTTGAACCCCTCAATAAATCAGCAATATTAGCTTATTGTAGATATACTGTATCAGTTTATTTGTAAATTTAGGTTTAGAGCTGTTGCGATAACTGCAATAATGAAATACCGTGCTACCATGTGATGCGTTTAGTATTTGAGACGGGAATGCTGCCCAGCTAGGCAGACTCAACACAGCAGAAACACTGTAATGCAGTGCTACTCAGTATCCCTCAATTCACACCCCAGGATTACAATACATGAATCTGGCAATTGGTTTGTGTGTTCCGCTGTCTAGAGGTGCCACCATTATTGTGGTATCAAGTCGTAGTGACTCTGTGACTGCTGCTGCCTGCTGAAATTGACAGCAGCATGAGAAGTTGGATTGACGACATTAAGCAGTGGCCTCCAGTTACTGATGAAGGAACTTTATATGGTGGATGGCAACCTTTTCAAATTAAACATACATTATTTAGACATTTGTTATGACAACAGCCAGAAATAGAGAATGGATAAAGAGAGAAAAAAACAGACCACTTGCATTCAAACGCACATATTGTAGGGAGACGCAAGTGCAGTAACAGCGACTTGTTTACTTCCAGTACTTCTCCAGCTTCGTGTAAACCACGCAAGAGAAAGTCACATAGCCTCTGCCTCACTCTCTCTGGACATACCATCAGCCTTCTAATAGAAAACACTGACTGGTCCGGTAATTATTCCAAGTGTTTCAGTTAAACGAGTAACCCTGTTAACTGACGACTTTCAGCTAAATGTGTTAAATAACTGGTGACTTTATTTGGCTGAAAGTCTCCAGTTAACACTGTCACAGATGGTCTTAGAAGGTACTGAGATGAAACATTATCCTGTTATACCTCATGCAAAGCAATTTACATAAAACAGAATTAGTGGTGAAGCCACATACCACGCTGTTGACCCGCCCGAAATCACAGCAAGGGAAATGCACAACAGCGTGTCCGGTCAACAAAATAGTTTCTGTTAAATAGTTTGGCCACCAGAGAGCAACAACAAGTTTATTTTTCAGTGGTAAAATGTCATGCTCAATATGAATTGGTCACAATTATTTAAAAACACAAAGAGATCTGATTTGATAATCAGATACCAATATGGGCAATCTGACCCAGTATCCATATCAGTATCAGTCTGAAAGATCCAGTATCAGTCAGGCTATATTTATATAAAAAGCACATAAGTGAAACCAGAAGATGCTTCAAAAGAAAAGTTCATGCCTTAGATGAAGGGATGATTAAACCCCAAAAATTCAATCATAAAAACTTTGATTATTTTCGGACAGGCTCACCCAGAGCTCTACCTCTCCGAGCCAAACACAGACTTGGACACATTAATGTCTATCCTTGCCCGGCAGTGTTGCAACACCAAGGAGGTTGTGCAAACATTTTCTGCATTCCTTCACAGTGAGGGTGGAAGGCTATTCTCTAGGCTGGGCCCATAGCTTTATCAAGGCAACCTTCAAGACATTTTTCCTTTATCAGCACTGCCAGGAACAGGCAGTGGAAGTAGAGCCACTCATTCACTCTGAATCAACACTGTGGCTGAAAGCAGTGTAGTGCATTAGAAAACACAGGTTGACTGACTGTAGAGAGGTTCTCCACTGGGAGGAACTGAGTGATTGGAAATGAAGATAACACATTCCCTTTTCTCTGTGTGGCTATTATATTACATTTTACACTAAGTTTACACTTCACTGACTTTATAATCTCAGAAAATATCTAAGTTTTCTTCTATGAAATGTACTACTTTAATCTCTGAATATTAATCAGTAAATCTTTTTTTATTTTATTTTTTACTTACAATGGCCCAAATCTGCCATCCTAATGGAAAGTAGTTCGCAACCAAATCCTTTTGGGCAGGGTTTGATTTTGACACTAACATAACACTTGACCTGCAGGTGAGGCCAACCACAACAACTTAAAATGACTGCAAAACCCTGATCATATCATTACATGTAAGTACTGGTAAGTCACATAGCTCTCAAAGTTAGCCAGCTGCTAGCTAACTCACCAACCCCACAATAAGTTCACCCAGTTTATTTAAAAGACATACTTGTGTACCATCAAATCCTGCCTCTCAACTGTCTGCAGGCCATTCCTCTTATGTGCAATTTGTACTCCAGCACAGCAGGACATGCTACATATGACAGCTTCCTCCATTTGTGATTCTCCAGGACTGTGAAGACAGTTTGCTATTTATCAACTCCTTAAATCTGCATATTGCAGCAATCTGACTGAAATGCTGGAACACAGGCTTTCCTATCAACATCCACAGATATAACATCAGCTGCTTGCAATACATACTTTCTCCAGAAAATACACTCAATAAGGGGGTTATGATTGCTCATGTGAGAGGCAAACCAACTGTACACATAAACTGTCACAATATGAATATCACTGAAACAATACACCTTCACTGGATATCAGATGTTTATTGTGTAGCTTGTACAGCACACACAGTACTACACACACTATGTTGTTTGGCTAAATCCTAACGACCTGACTAAATCGAAGCTTTCCTGATAAAAAGCGTTTCAACCTCATTGTCTATGATGGTCTTAACCTTGACAGGCCATTGTACTGTCAGTCTATCTGGTGCTGAATTGTGTAAGATTGCAGAGCTTTGTACAAAATGCCTTGACTTTCAGAATGAGAAAAACAACAAAGACTAACAAGGTGACCTGGTCAGGCAAAAGGTGCACTGAGCAGAGCAACGTAGACTGAAAGACAGATGTGAGAATATGGAAAACATTGATGAGAGGGAAAGCAAAGTCTGACTGAAAAGAAAGGAGGAGACTGACAGATGAGGAGGGTTGTAGGGTAAGAAAGAGAGGAGGATTAGATAAAAGGGAAACCAGGGGGAGGCCTCTGAAATGAGTCCAAAAGCTCTGCCACAGACAGTTAGCGGCACTTAAACAAGAGTTGGCTCGATTTAGCAGCTTAGCAGACCTGTCCTTCCGCTCACCACCTAGCCTCACCGAGGCTAGCTCCGGCGACACCATTGCTGTACGGCTTGTTTGTGCCAACTGAAGTGGTTGCCCAGTGGGAGCATTATGCAAGAGACCAGCCTTTTGTGGATTAGCTTTCTGAACAGATGTGCTCCAGGCTAACGCTATTCACTGCAGAGGTTCAATGGTAGGACATGGCAACCACTCCAAATCCAGCCGCACAACAGAATGAGGTCAGCAGCGGAGGTAGAAAAGAGACCAGTGGCTTTAAGGTTGGCTCAATACAAGACTTTTAAGTCATTTCATGGAACTAATAACATTATATTCCTTTATTATTGCAATCAAGCTGCTAGTTGTAGGGAGGTTGAAGATACTCATTCGTCTGATAAGGAGTTTTGATATCAGTTATAGTTGGTAACTAAAACTGGATACCAAACCAAATTTAACTTTTTGTTGTAGACCAAAAAAAACATGTGTTGAAAATGTATTATTTATCAATATTAAAATTCAGCTAATATATACAGTTCTTCTGATTGCTTAAAAAATATGGTCTTGATGATCAAAGTCCTTAGAAACATGAAGGTAAGCTGGAGTAGGAGGTGATCCAATTCGCCAAGGACACCTTGACAAGAGTGGCAATTGCCTAGCCAAATAATTGCCACTCAGTTCACTTTCATTCATTCAGCCTGACATTGTTTTCATGTTTTGCGACTTCTGTTTGGGATGGTGTGGTTACTCTGTTTTATATTGCCCTAACCAATCAGTAGCATGTGACATATCCCTTCCCGCAATGTCATTTTCTGTGATCACAGAAGCTACAGTAGCAGTTTCTAAAAGCAGTTAACTTAACATTTTTCTGGACAAGACCAAGACCCTTTCCAAGACTGGACAATGGCAAAATTGCAAGACTTGTGAGACCTGAGTGATGAAAGGGCAGGCACTTATTAGGGAGGTATCACATCTCCTATTTAGTGTATAGTGTATATGTTACCATCAGGCAGAGGGTATAGGGTGCCATCCCTCCCATCCTGCACATCATTTGTGCCTACCAGTGTTGCAGTGCTGAGCAAACTGTACAGCAAAAATAATTAAGCATCATTCATACACATTCACAGACCAATGCTATGCATCAGGAGCAATTTGGGGTTCAGTATCTTGCTCAAGGATACTTCGACACATGGCAGGAGGAGCCGGGGATCGAACCAACAACCTTCCGATTGGGGGATGACCCGCTCTGCCCCCTGAGCCACAGCCACCCTTACCTGCAGACACATACATCTTAACTGAATTTGAGATGAAACCGTACAGATTCATAAAGATTAGAGTGATCTTAATTTTCGGCGGGAAGCACCCAAAATCACTCTGTGCACTATTGATCAAAACTACATCACATTCGCCTGGTTACCTCTTCAGTATAGACCTCACAGTGCTCTCATATAAGATCAAGACTACCTTCCATCAGATACCAGCATTTCTAAATATGATCTACAAACTACGTCTAATTATATAAAACACTAATTCATTCATCTCATTCTATACACAATCGACACAGTGATACTCCTGCTATTGTTGTAGCATTACCAGCAAGCATCATTTCACTATATTAAGTTCATATGTGTTTCAGAATTAACATCACACGACGACCATTTAATTAATGACCACAAAAACATCATAGTAAACCTTGAGACTTTCGCTGTCAGCGGCTCCTTTAGGTTCTAGCGGCCAGTTCGACATCTTTGGCCCAGTTCGCCCATAATAATCTACATATCGTTTATCAACATCCCCCTTATTTTTGCATTCAAAAAAGATTTTTTTAAAAACATGCAAAACTTGTTTATGGCAACCCACATTTGCTGAAAAAAAAAGTAATTTTCTTCCACATACCTTGGTTTCGGTTTCTTTCTTAATTCAAATGTATTGACACAATCAGAACCAGGATTTGATAAGAATCAGAATCAAACAACGAGTTGGATTTGATATT
>NW_023339707.1:1549469-1563458 GCF_004916995.1 Morone saxatilis | reverse complement strand
GGCAGGAGGAGCCGGGGATCAAACCAACAACCTTCTGATTGGGGGACGACCCGCTCTGCCTCTGAGCCGCCAAGGTCTAAACTTTGAAGACCTTGACATAAGTTATATTCACAGAGCCTCATTCTGCATTAGAAAAGTATAAAAGGTTCCTAACAATATAAGGAAAAGTCATCTCTGATCAATTTTCACAGGAAATAATTATAATAAAAATAACCACTAATACTAATTTATCCAAATGGCTTGTTTTACATTTTACTTCCTGCAGTCATTGTGTTCACTGTTTGGGTTCATTGTACAGTTTATCCATAATTCTTATTTCTAAATATGAAAAATCAATAAAACATGTCAAGTGATAGAAAAGGCATCCTTTAAAGAAAAAGGTAGGAAAGCTCTGCATTTAATCGTTAGCTGAGGCACAGTTAATACAGCATTGGTTCCTCTCAGTAGAAGCTAGCAGGTAACCTTGCTATAAAGTTAATCATTTGTTTGCTTACCAAAGCAACAATTTCAAAGTTCATGTAGCAGCCAGGGGAGATTGGCTTGTTTTTTGTGTTTGCTTGGTATTGAATTATCCAATTCTCATGTCTTTGAAGATTAGTGCTTTGCCCAGATCATATCCCTCTGGTGCGTTAACATGACTGCCTTCCCAACAGCCCTGCAGCGAGTCAGACCTATTTTAGAAGGTAACATGTTTCCTCTCACCCTCTATCTCTGAGTCACTCTCCTTGTTATATGAGGAGAAAAACATCTCTCTTTTAATTTTGCATGAGCCATTCAACTCACTGTAATCTCATAAGCTCTTCCATGAGAGGCCTCTGCAGCACAGGCAACCCCATCAGATGTGTCAGAGAAAAAAAGGTTATGATATAAATGAATATCAATCCAATGCAATCCATAAAGCCAACCACAACTGAGGGCTGCTGCAGAGGAGCTGCCTTTATATAAAATGCCCCAATTCTCAAAGCTCTAATCATTTCCTTCCTGCTGATTTGGGAGAAAGGGATTGGTCAAAGAGGCACAGGTTAAAGAAAGCTTCAATCGTCTGTTCTGTAGTAAAACATTTCTTCATCTGAAGGGGTTATGACCTAAATTCAAGTCGGCTCAGACAACTGCCATGTCACTTAAAGGTTTAGTTCCAACCCAGTTAGTAAAAATAGGCAGGGAGGAAAAAGCATTGCTCCCAAAAGACTGTTGACTTTGTTGAGTCTGGGCTTTTCCAGAAACTAAGTCACTCTCACAAAAGAAGAATAAGAACAGGTCAGATTCTAATGTGCTGGGAAGTCATAACAAGTGCAGAGAAATTAAAATAGTTCTCACTATATAACACCTCTTCTTTCATCATTAGCTCTAAATGCCACCCAACACACTCTGGTCAGTGATCTTCACTATTGGCATTTATTGACATTCACTGTCAAGTGTCTTATACTGCACATACTATTAACTGTATATTTACTCAAATTGGTTTTAGTGGGAGCATAGCATAAGTAAACCACCCCTGCACTGTTGATATAGTTTTACACATTGAAAGTATATACAGTGGACAGAGCTTCCGGGTCTGAAAAGTGAAGCCAATGCGGAAGAGCCTTAAAGCGGCATTCTTTCTAATCAGAATCAGAATCAGAATCAGATCAGAATCAGAAATACTTTAATAATCCCAGGGGGAAATTACTTTAAACACTATTAGAGCCAGCAGGCGGGCAACTCTTATGAGTCTTATGAGAAAATGACCCTAATTCTAACTAGATTTATCACCGTAGTAAACAGTTTCCTAATGCCTTAATGGTCTCAATCAAGTCTTCTTCCAATTATGGCCCCAATTAGCGTTAAATAGACAATAAAGCTGGGTATGCTTTAGCAGCAGCAAATTTTGATAGAATATGAAAGTGGCAGATAGTTTTCAGCCACTAAATAATGATTTACTAAATTGGAACATGTATCAGTGGCTGGTCAAGAGCTACACAGGCACATGAAACTTAGATCAACTAGGCAGCGCTGTTCAATTATGAATCAAGACTCTGTTACTGAAACATATTTGAGTGTACTGTTTATTTGTAATATGAGAAAGTATGTGACCAAGCAGGCCGCCATTTTTCCCAGCTTGATAACAGATTCAAAACCAAGCAAAAACTCGCAAAACATCACCTACCAGCTCTGCTCTCTAATCCAAATATGATCACTTCTAGCTCCAAAGAACCAATCTAGTGAATGCCAAACTATAAGCTTCAAAATGTCCATAAACCACTGGCTGACATCATGGTGGGTTTACACTTGAATTGACATTAGCACCAATATTGTCACCCTGGGAATTGAATACCAAATCATGAACAGGGCTGTTCTTTAAGAAAAATCAATCAAGCATACATGATTTTTCTGCTGGTGTGCTAAGGGAGCATGGCTTATTAGGAGTAAGACGGCAGCATGCACAGATGTTATAATGACCCTGTCATAAGGTACAAGCTGAGCTGCATTTTTCTGCTAATTCTCTCATCACATCTAATGATATATGATCCAAAAGAACATGCAATAGGATTAGTATGATATCATATTGATCAGATAGTCAAGAGTACACTGTGTACTTAGAGGACTTTGAAAAATAAATCTGAAGCAGTGGAAGTTGGCATTTTGTTCTACCTTTAAAGAGCAACCACAGAATGCTTGGAAAGGCCCAGGGGTGTTATTTGTGCTGGAAACTGCCGGAACGCAGTCTGCCATATCTTAGTTCAGCGACTGTCTAACACATCCTCTGGGCACTAAGTAATGTTTTCACTGCCCACAACACAAAACTGCTATAGTATTGGGGAGCTGATATGGTTTCTAATGAATACCCATCACCCAGCAATTATTTAGGCAGGTGCTGACACTTCAGGCTTTAAATATTCACTCTGGCCTCTACCTCTACTCTGGTTTGGAGCAAACAACTGCCATGTTACAGTTTTAAAGCCCCTGTGGAACAATTACAGACTTTGCATCCAGCACCGGTAGTATGAAAGAACACTGGGGCATATTTCTATAAACTACAAATAGATCTACCATCAGGATTACTTGATTGATGCTACATTAACATTCAAAGGTTCTAATAGCTTTAGGAAGGCGAAGATCTCTCTAATATCCAAATCCGCTCTGTAGAACCACTTTTAGCTCCTTGTTTTAGTTTGATAGCCTTCACATATACTATACAGATATGAGTGTAATCCCCTCTCATCAACCATTTTTAGAAGACAGAGCACTGATAAACACACTAAATGCTACCTGTCCAGCACCAACTGACAGAATAGAAAGTTACATAATGGCCAGCAGATGGAGTTAAGCATCTACCAGAAGATATTTTTTTCAGACATTGTTGAGAACTAAACCAAAGCTAAAAGAAGACTAAGGCCCATCAAGTTTTTAGTGTATAGTTTTTCCACTGCTTGCTGGATTCCCTTTGTGATGTGAATGACAAAACTTGGATGAGATGGCATAGCCAATGATGCTTTCAGGGAGCAGGTAAGCTACATTAGCTAAATTAACATGGCCTGTCAGTCAGGATATACAGGCTGACAGCTGTTTTATAATGTGATTGCTACGTTCTCAGTGCTTAATGTCATCCTAACTTGCCATACACTTTTCAACTCCAGTTCCACCACCCCCCGAATAGAGCCATTTCTAACAGATAAGTTGTGTGAGGTTAGATGGTAGAGAGTGAAATAAGCTGCTAGAATCCCAAAGCAGACTGCAGGAACCAAATGTTAGGACTAGAACTTCTAAAGTGGGACAAAGACTCTCAAAACCAGCGGTGGCAAACGTGGCATTAGGGCAGGGACATATTAGGCATATTAGTTTAACTGACAGCTAGCAATAGTAGCAACGTTTAACCAACTAGTCGACTGATTGTGCATATCCCCATGTTTAAGTAGGCAGATGTTAGCTAACATGATAGGAATAACTTCAAAAATGGTGATAAGGAGCTGATTAGTAACCTGTCAGTTTTGATTGTTTCTATGGTTGAAATTGGTGCTCAGAAACATTCACTGAGTAAGGACACTATAGTGGACATGGAGGATTCACTGACCCTCTTTAAGCTTGTTATGTTAGAGGAGAAAGCTTACAGAGAGTGACAGGGAGAACTAGAACGAGACGTGATGAAGTAGACTCAGTCATAGGCCTGTCAGATGAGGAATATCCAGCAGATAAAAAGTTGGAAAGCTCAGTGGATGAGGTGGCACCTGAGGAGACACTGCAAGCTGTCACTGTGCTTTATTCATACTGGGCAAAGAGGCGCATGTTTGCTTTGATTCGGCAGCCAGTATCTAACACTGAGAAATCAGCCAACCATTTGTGTTGATGATGTTAAGGGTACGGCAGATTAATATTAAAAGGGATTTTTTTTCTTTTTTTCTTAATGTCCATCAAAGTATCAAAAGTATTCATCTAATTATCTATTTTAATTAACCCAAATAAAAATCCTGAAGGCTGCAATGATCATACAAACCACAACATGAATATATGACCAACAGACACTTTGTTTTACATTCTTAGAGGCTTATAGCAGTGGGGCTAAACTTGTTTAGTTCTTCTAAAGGGTAGCATTAGAAAAAGGTCATGGGGTCACTAAGTCTATCTCCTGGGGAGCCTGAATGTGCAAAACAAATTTCATGGTTATTTGCCTATTAGATTCTTTTCTAATAGATTATGTGAAATTTGTTTGAAAAGATGACATTTTGTCCTGAGGGTGGTGTAAGAGAAGAACTTAAAGAACGTCCCAACCAGAGAGGAGTCATCCTCTAGGGAGAGTGAATGTGCTAAGTTAATTTCATGGAAATTTGATTTTGATATTAGTTGTGTACAACTGGAAATTAGGATTCATCATCTAGGGGTCACAGGAATATCCACAGTAAATTTAATTTAAAAAAAAACAACCATTAGTCACAACATACCTTCTGGTATACATATACAATATGGCTTTAAAATAATATTGTGACTTGAGGAGGTATTATTATGTATTGTATGATAAAATAAAAATGGATGCAGCAGGTACAGCAGGTCTTACGGACATTGGACAGCTTCCACCTGATTAACATCCAACTCTAAAGGCATAATGAGTAGGATTCTCCTAAAAAACACTATGGACACATTAAAAAAGAATCCCTCTCAATCATCACTGAAAGCCCCTAGCCTCTGCCTGTACTTTCTTGTTTTGTTATGTTTGGGACGTTTCTGTGCATCAACCTTTGGGCAGCACGCAGGGTGAAAGGTCAGGACTCTATAAAAACTGCTCTCTATCTGTGTCATGGATGTATAAAGAGTAGGTCAGTGTCTGTTTGACCAAAGCAGGTCTGAGTTACACACACACGCAGAGCAGGCCACAGCAGACAGAATGAAGCATGCTCTGCATTCATACAAATCTGGCAATGTGGCTAATTCTTGCAGGGTTGTGGAGGTGTGGCCATGTTTATGTTAACCACTGTTAAAACATCAAAAAATAACAATAACTTCCATGCCACTAAAGTTATTTCTATTCTATTTTAGCTTTGTGTGTGGTAATGGCAAGAACATCAGCACATTCTGGTACTATAGTATGATGGTGGAACTCCATCATTAAGAGTGGAGAGGATTTGTGGGGTATCCCAAAGCAATCTGGCAAGTACTTGTTGAGATATCTTGGACCAAAGTGTTGAATGGACAGACAGACACTGCTTTGAAGGATACTGTTTTACTCAGTATGTTTAGAAAATGACTCTTTCACTCTCTCTCTGTTCTTCTCCAGACTGTTTTGCTAGATCACATTTTTGACCCTGCAGGCATATCAGCAAACACTCACAATCAGCAGTCTTCCTTGAGTGTTAAGTTTAGTGCAGAGGCTTTTCAGTATCATTTCAGCTAAGCCCAAGCCCCAGAAAGAAAATCTCTTATTATCTTCCATGCATCCACAGGCCTGCAAATCAAAGAAAAAAAATCAAACCTGCCGCAAATCTTGTGCACTTCTTCAGATTAAAGAAGGGATTTAGGATATGAGGGCTATGTGGGTGTGGTGCTGGGGGCTGTGATGTTGTGATGTAATCTGCCAAGTAGAATTACTGACAAGGCAGACTGTTTATAGACTTTTTAAATAGAATGCACAAAGGCCGAACTACCCCGACTGAAGATCACTCTGAAATGAAAGTTTCCTGCCTCTTTTTCATCTCCAACAGACTGAAATCAATTTGGTCTCAGGTGCCTTTCAATGCAGCCTTCCCTGGAGAGAGATTCCCTGCTCTTGAGGATGAGAACATTATCCTAGCAAACAGAGGTAAGAAAATGAAATGGCCGAGCTAAAGCTGTTTAACAAAAACGTCGACGTGTTAGAAATCTAACAGTAATTCCTTACTGAGGCCAGCAAGTAAATTTTTTTTATCAACTTGGACAGATACCTGTCTGGCATCGACTCGCAGGCCCACACAGTACATACAGCTCACACAGTACATACAGCTCACTAAGACCATGTAATAAGAAATCAATCCAATGGTTCTTGAAGCTGACAGATCAGAGCAGTCACTCCTGGGAAATCAGGGATTCCTCGGTAGGCAAAGAGACCAAGGTTGCTGGGGGTTGGGGTTGGCTTTGATAGCTCATACAGTCTATAACATTATGTCATTAGTGAACAAACAAAAAGATGAAAAACGAGGGGGAGGCTGTGGCTCAGAAGAGCTGGTTGTCCACTAATCAGAAGGTTGTTGGTTCGATCCCCGGCTCCTCCCCCCACATGTTGAAGTATCCTTGAGCAAAATACTGAATCCCAAATTGCTCCTGATGCAGTGCATTGGTGTGTGAATGTGTATGAATGAGTTAGTTCCTGTTCGATGGACTTTGCCATCACGTGTGAATGTGTGTGAAAGGGTGAATGTGGCATGTAGTGTATAAAGCGCTTTGAGTGGTCGAAGAAAACTAGAGAGGCGCTATACAAGTACAGGTACATTTACCATTTACAATTTAAGAGTTTAAAAACTAGATACTAGGCAATCAGATTATACAGCTATTTCTTGATTATGCCATGGTATTTGCTTATGTGTATGCTCTGATTAGAACCACTGTCTCCTTGTTAGACAGCATATTATCTACAGCAATGACGGTGTTGACGGCTGGGAAAACAAGCTACACAATAGTCTGATGCTCGTACACGGTGTTAAAAATTCCCACTGTAATCCTGTTAATAGATCAGAATGCTAACATTCTTTGTTGATCTGGCTCAACAACAACATCCTGTTGTTTACAATAATCCAGATCAGCTCTGACTCTAGTTAGGAGAAACCCAAGCAATATCAGGTATGCAAATATCATCTGAGGTACTGAGGAACGCAGTGCTTGCCCAGGGTCCATCTCTATTAAATAATTCACATTATTCTGTGATTTTAATAAAAACTACTATGGTGAGCAGTGGTAAAAACTTTTTTAAAGCTGCACCATTCTAATAATAAAAATGAATCAAATGGCATTAGTATGTGTAAGGTGAAGTGTGTAACTGATAGTGCCAAACTTTCTGTGCTGTTCCACTCAGCTCTGCAAAACCTTTTAGCCTCTTTTAGCTCACTGTCTTGGTCTTACAGCCCACAAACTATGCTCTTATCAGCGTTGTTTCCATCAGCAGCTGGCAGCTGTTTTCAATGAAGAGGCTCTGATAAACCCACCGTCCACTCCCTGCCCATCACCAATGAGCAGACAGACACAGAGACTAGCTGGTGAACATAGTGGAGCATTTAGCAGCTATTCTTCTCAGGAGTGGAAGGTAAACAAAGCAGAGCAAAAGGGGGAGGGAATACTGGACCTAGATTCATCACCTTACAACAACTTCAAAAGGGTATTATTAGGGCTGTGTGCGATCGACTAGTTGTTTAAACTTGGCTACCCCTGCTAGTTGTTTAGAGAAACTAGTCAGTTAAACTACTACTAACATTTGATTAATATAGGCCTTCATTGTACAATGCCAGTTAACTGTTGCATCTAAGACGTTACACAAACACCCACCACTAGTGGGAGCAACTCCGGCAGACAGTCACAGCACAGCAGCCCCCCTCTCCCTGTGCTTGGATATGGTTAAACCAGCCAGGGGGAAAGATGACAGCTTGGAAGGCCATCACAGTTTGTCAGTGTTTTGATGTCATAGAAAATAGAAATGAGGAAATAAACTAGCATATAACCACTCGACCGGAGCAATGCGTAACCACATTCAGTACGGTGGACATGTGGACGTTAACCTGCAAGAAGAGCAGTCTGCTGGTGCTAGTGCTGCTAATGTTAGCCACCCTCAGCAAAGCAGGATGACACCTCCTCTTTTCCAACCCACAGACGCTGTGATCTGGTTATTATTTTGATTAACGTTTGAATGGTTGTTAAAATACAGGTAACAATGCTTAATCAGATCAAATTGTGCTCAATTTTGACTAATTCCCAAGTGTTACTTATTTACTTATTACTTTTAGACTAGTCAACTATTCTGAATTCATAGTTTCTCTTTACACGCTTGGAATGGGAGAGTGGTGAGAGAAGGGGGTTGTCATCTGCAACTACACCACTAGATGCCTCAGGGTATCTGCAGATATCAATTCTTGATCCAATACCAGTGCTTTCTTTTGCCCAAATTTGAAATATGCACCAGTTTAATGCATGAACAATCCTAAGAATAAAGAAAGCAAATATGTGTATTTCCCTTAATGTTGAACTATTCCTTTATGTTGCCCAAGCTTGTAGAAGAAGTGGTATTCAGTTTTACAATGAAGTAAAAAAAGAAATCATTATCTTAGCATTAATATTAGAGTATAATTATTACAAAAAGTGACGGTAATAGGTTATTTTTAGCTTTGCTAGTGCATGCTCACACATGAAAACCAACACAATGCAATCCCATTAGATCTGGCAAAATTTCCACAGAAATGAAATTGGAGAGTGAGTGGGACTGGATGGGAGAATCCCACAGAGACTGAAAGCTTGCTGTAGAAATTCAGCCCAGAAAGCAGGTGTCAGGGCTGCTGCATCATGTGCACACGCCTCATGCTCTGCTGTGTCTTCATCTGATTTATCACTGAGGCTAGTCAGCACTTTAAACATCAGATGCTGCTGCTTTATACTCCTCTCCCTCTCTGTGTGTCCCTCTCTCTTCAACACACATTAACACACTGCATTTCCCCAACAATCACACTCTGCATGGCAACTGGATCGTCCGAGCCATTACAGCCTGAGTGGAAAGTCAATTGAGTGGCGTGGCCGTGAGAGAAGTGATAAACAGCGACTGGGTGAATGTGAGTGTGTGTTGGGCAGGGCTGATGGGGAGGTGGGTCACAGCTCAGTACCTGCCAACAGCTAAAACTGTGACAACTGACAAGAAATGGGTTGTATTTTGATGCCAAAATGTGAAGATTCTTTACTGCAGAGCACTCCATCCCTCTCCCAGGGAGAACCTGCAAACCCTCATGTGGGTGTCAGCAGCACCAAAACAAGTCACTGCAATTCCTGCTTTACATAAGCAGATACAACTCAAGGCAAACATCACAGTTAGCAGAGGTGTGATTATGTGGAATGATTTTCCATTTAGTAATAGTCTTCAGTTCTGCTCTTCACTATTTTGCACAGGTCAGTCTGCAAGTCCTCAAAGACACCAATAAGGGCCGTTTAGGACAGTCTGTACCCTCTCTGTTACTACGCAAAGTGTAAATAAAAATCTTAGAAAGAATTATGTACCGAGCTTTTGATCTATATATACCAGTCAAAAGTTTTAGAACAGCCCAATATTTCCAGGTTTTTATTGAAATTCATGCAGTTCAATGTACTCTGAAATGAAATTGGCCACTTTTGGCAGATATAACACACTCGTGGCATTCTTTCTACAATGGAAATCAAATATTATTCAGAAAGTTCTTCCCAACTCTGTTGCAGAAGTTCCCATAAATGTGTAGCACTTGAAGGTTGCTTCGCTTTTACTCTTCTGTCCAGTTCATCCCCAAACCGCTTCAATGGGTTTAAGTCTGTTCGAAGCCTTACTATTCTTGTTCTTTTGTTCCTCAAGGTAGTTCTGGCATAGCTTGGACTTAGGACTTTTGGGTCATTATCTTGCTGTAGGATGAACCCCTGACTAACTAAGCGCATAGCAGAGGGTACTGCATGGTGCTGCAGAATGCAGACCATCACACTTCCTCCTCCATGTTTGACAGTTGATGTCACACACTGAGGATTGAGGAACCCTCCTTTCGCCTACTCAACGGCGTACAAAAATCCTGTGTGATGAACTGAAGATTTCAAATTTTTAATTCATCAGTCCATAACACCTTCTTCCAGTCTTCAGTAGTCCATTGGTGGTGTTTCATGGCCCAGGTAAACCTCTTTTTCTTATTCTGACGTCTTAGCAATGGCTTTCTTGCTGCAACTCAACCTGTCAAACCTGCAGCTCGAAGTCTTCTCTTTACAGTTGAAACTGAGACTTGCTTATTACGACCACTATTAAGCTGTGCTTGAAGCTGTTGTCCTTTGAGCCGCCTATCACGCAAGCTGTTGACTCTCAGAAACGTCTTCTGATTCTGTTGTGGCTTTGGGCGTGCCAGACCTCCTCCTGTCAGAGTTTCCCCAGTTTCTGAATGCCTTTCAGTGGTGAAAGAGACTGTACTCACTGACACCTTGACTTTCTTTGCAATTTCTCTGTAGGAAAGACCTACATTTTTAACTGTTATGATGGTCTGTCTCTCTTCCATTGTTAATTGCCTTTTTTTCGCCATTTTTATAGCAACACGCTAGTTTCTGTAGTACAATACTGTAATAATAATCCTCATGAGGGTATGGTACCATAGTGTGTTCCAACACTACTTTTATGCAGACAGAGGGGGTTGTAAGAAATCAAGACAAGTTGGGACACCTGTGGGAATTGGTAGCTACTACTTTCAAGGCTTGATCAACCTCCATTGCTGCAGAACAGCTTTAAGTTGTTAACCCATTTCTTGTTCCCTGAAAAAGGCATTTTTGTATAATTCTCAAATGTACATTATTTTTCAGTTTTGGGTAACTGTACCTTTTTTTAACCTCTGGCTGTTCACCACTTACCTTTGTACCATTTTAAGCTATTCATTGGACTTGAACTGCTTGAATTTAAAAAGAAAACTGGAAAAATTGGGGTGTTCTAAAAAAAAAAAACTTCATCGTAAACTTTTCCACAACAGTTCTCATGATTTCTTTTTACAACTGCCATGTTTGTCTAACTGATAGGATAGCTTGTGAATGTAATGTTCAGCAAGCAACAGATGTGGGATGTCAGAGGCTTTACACCATCATCTCCATCCCTAACGCTCACACAATGCATCAACAACAATATAATTTGAGCTTTAAATGTCATTCTTGACCAGGAAAACAGTAGTTGACTCAACTCAAGTTCCTGTTACTAGCTTTTCCCAGACGATCAAGACTAAATAAATCAATGGTTGACACTTGCAAATCAACGTCGTTTTACATCTATGTCTGCATCTTGCGTAATTTTTAAAAGCAAAACATGGTATTGTGGGATTTTTAGCAAAAAGTAGTGTACATGCCATTGATTCCTGGGGCGTCCTGGTAGCTCACCTGGTAGAGCCCATGTACAGTCAAACACCAACATCAAAGGACCAGAGTGTAGGATTTAGTGGCATCGAGCAGTGAAGTTGCAGACTGCAACCAGCTAAAGCCTGCTCACCTTCCAGGTATGGAAGGCAGGGCAATAGATCCTCCTAAATGTTACACACTGCACCTTTAAGTCCAAACATGATCATTTTGCTGTTGTTTAATACCCCGTGCTACAAAAGTTTAACTTTAATTCAGCTTAAGATGACCCTGACTGTAAAATATGCTACTTTGACTTATATTGCTTATAGTCAATTACAAATTGCTGTCATTGCTGTCCTTGTGATACATTTGCATCTTCATAGGAGGAAAATCTAAAAGTGACTGGGAAAACATTTTGTTGTTGTGTTTCAGTGAAATGGCCAATTAAAAGACAGCTTTTTGTCAGACATATAGTCTTAACACAAATCCAGAACTGTCTCAGAAGAGTGCCTCTGTCATCTACAATGCACCATTCTGGTCTGGTATAGAAACCACAGTGTGTTAAAGACAGAACAATGGCGCTCTGCTGTGCCACAGTCAACACTCCACTAACAAGGCTACCATTTATAGCTTCAGGGCTATGTTAGCTCTGTGTTGGAAGCTATGCTGCTGAAGAAATAGACCTACCCAATTCCAAATGACTTCACAAGAAATAACTATAGGGGTAGAGGAAAGGGCGTGACCAGTATGAGCTTTTAAAGGCTACTACCAACATTACCATGGTTGCCATATCTCCAAAATGTGTCATATTGCAGTCAGACCAGCCCTTTTCAAGATGTGTCTACGTGTTCGATGCCCTATACACTCCAGACATGAGTTCCAGATAGTTAATGCAGCTGACTTCTGAGAGCAAATTACATCAGATATCTGGAAAACAAATACATCCTAGCAGAGCCGGCTAGCTTCCGCATTCAGATCAATGCTAGAAAGCTTCCCAGCTGCTCAGTTATCAGCAGCAGTGAGAACATGTGGGTGTGCTGCAGTGCAGCAGGGAGGCCTGACACATTACAAAACCACTGTTGCTATTTCTGGAGCTAGAGACGCTTATAAGTCAAGAGGTGTGTTTAGTATTATGGGTGTGGAGCCAGGGTGCATGTCCAGTTGCTCTCATTAGCTGCAACCATAAATGACATCTGACATATGACATTCTCATTCACTCTAAATGAGAAGCTGACTCACGAGGCAATTAGGCAAGGTGAGGAAATAATGTGTGACATATCTGCTAACTTCTGAAAGGTATCTTCTGCTGCTGACACAGTATGTCGCTGTGAGCGAGACATGGAAGACATATCTCTTACAGAATTACTTTTGCTATGTCAGATTATGTCAAATTAAAGCACAACAAGCTATGTTTTAGTATAATCTCAGAAGGCTAGTTATGCGGAGGTACTGATTTAATCTTAACATTATCTGGGAATACCTAAACTTTATATTTCCAGTCCCAAATAAGTAATTTCTGCCAAACTTAAAGCAATTTCAAACATTTTAAACGGACAACAACTCTGGTAAATATTGACCCTTGAATATGTGCCATTGACCAATAGAAAGCGGTCTTGACAGTACTGACATTTTCAGGTACGGTGAGCCGGATAGTCCAAAAGCCATTATAGCTTACTAACTGTGTTGCACCATTCCCTTGAAGAGCTGATGAACTGTTTTTGCTCCAAGTCAACAGGCTCTAAGTTTGAGTTTGTCTTGAAGCCCAGCTGTGTTGAGTAAACTAATGCAATGACACAAAACATGCCCATATACTGTATTTACACCTACAGTAAGAGAGAACATGCACATGGGTCAACTTAGTGAAATCAAATAAAAGCCCAAATAAAGTTAGATACTGTAAGCTAAGAACAAACCTGGTCCTATTCACAGCTTTAACTGAAACTACAAAAGTGATCATTACTTAATGTTAAGAATCAATTTTTATTTTCACAATATAACTCGATTAAAAAAACGCTCTGCCATTGAATAATAGAAGAAAAAAATGGATATTATCAATGTTATATTATGAAATGTTATTTTATCCTGCGTCCTTGTACATTAACATCAATTTATTTCAGGTTTTATTTTTTCCAGCAGATTTTATTCTCATATGTCCTTTTTTCTGTTTTTATTTTACACTGCCATTGCACAGTGATCATTTCATTTTATTACCATAAAGACAAACACAGTAAAGCCAGTCATATGATAGGATTTTATTTTGGTAATAGCATTAAATATAATAAATTGCATTGTGAAATAAAAACTTTAGGAAAAGGACATTAGAAAAAAAGACCTACTGAAATTAAATGAATTGACAACGAATAAACAATTTTGTTGTGAAAATAAGAAGCATGAAATATGTGTTTTGTTTGGACCTGGTGGATTCTTACTAGAGTTGTTCCGATTCCGATACCAGTATCGGAAATTGCTCCAATACTG
>NW_023339707.1:1546387-1549369 GCF_004916995.1 Morone saxatilis | reverse complement strand
ATGGTATCGGAACATCTCTAATTCTTACAAATACCATTAGGAGCACTAGGAGGAACCAGAGGAACCTGATTTTTTCACCGAATATCTGTCTCATGTACTACTGTACAGGATATAGAGAAAGTTTCAGAAAATATGACAAAAAGTTATTTTTATAAAAGTTACCTATTGCAGCTTTTATATTACTAAATAATGAATAATGGAGAGGAACGATCTTCTTGGTGAAACAATGAAATTTCAAAAGCTAGTAAAACTAATAGCGAAGAGCTAATTCTATCCACTTTTTACAGGTGTTTAACAACTGCGTTTATACTAAATAGTAAAGGAAAAACTATTTAAAAGTAGTTAAAAACCTGTCTATGCTGCAAGTTGTTCGTAAGAATAGTCATTGTCCTTAGTTGGTTCAACTTAATATCAATACGTTGTCATAACTCAAAAAGCCTGATGTAAACTAATACTATTATTTTTTAATATTAGTTTTTTTTTGGTGAAACACAACTGTGGTTGTTTTTTTAGTGTACAGTTCTGTGCGTAAGCTGGTATGTGAACCATATCTATGTGTAAAATCTACAGTGGGGTAAACAGATTATTTTTAGCTCTACCAGTGTTTTCATGTCTACACATGAAAATCCAACACAATACATACCTGCTAGATTTCCCCAGAAATGAAATGGTGAGCAGGGGTTCCTGAGGAAAAGCCCTTGAGACTGGGAGCTCATTTTAGTATTTCAGCATGATGTCACACTGAGGGGCAGTTCAGAAAAGCTTGTTTAAATTGTGCTCACAAAGTTACCCGCTTCATCCCCCAACAGTCCATAAATGACATCTATAATAGTAAAATCTACCCAAGACGAGATGGTCCTTGTTTACCATATTCCTGCTTAAAACTTTTTGAGGAAACTCATTGGCCAACAGCCTGGGAGCATAACTAGTTGAGTAGTTTGATCCAGTCTATTAACATTCTCCCTCCGTGCCCCCCCGTCGCTCCCTCTTTGTCTTTCATTGGTGTTCAGCGTGTCCCAGACTAAAGTAAGTCATCACTGGCACTCTGGCTTCCACACTTTGACAGTTGAGTCCTGTGATGCGTGAAGGACCTGCATGCTGACTCGTCTCTCTCTCTCCTTCTCTCACTCGCTCAGCCCCCGCCCCCCTCCCCTCTCTCTATCACACACATACAGTACACAGACTACTTTCTGTCATTCTCCCCAACAGGGCTTAGCAGTGCACCATGCACTAAACACTAAACAACCCAATCCCTACTTACCTAGCTAAACACACATATTACACACACTGCAAAAACTGGACGACTACTAATGTCACACAAAAACACCTTAGAATACAGTGTATCACACAATATATATAGTAGAGAAGTAGACAGCCAAACGTAGATATTTTTCAAAGAGAGTTTCAAATCAGTGGTTTGTTTTCATTATAAGACAAAGACAATATACTAGTTAAAATATTTCAGGTTTGTGATTGCTTGTTCTATTCGAATAGCTTCAGTGCAATGTGATTCATCAATCAAGTTGACTTTTTGTCATTTGCTGCATTTTGCTCCTTTAGGGAGATCTCAAGTGGATATCACAGCACAGTCTGTCTATTTCTTGGCATTTCTGTGTTTATTTGATAGTTCATAGTAGAGAGATATAACAGAGAAAGTGTGAGATAGATGACATGCAACAATAATCCCAAGGGCCAATCAAATTGAGGATGTAGGCCACTGGGATGTTACCTTGCAAGGTAAATCAACAACTGTTAGTTCAAAAACAATAATGGTGGCTGCTAAAGAGGCTTCATTAAGAGTTGGATTAAGTTATATGGTTCATTGATCTGTTGATTGAAGTTCGCCTGATATTAATGACTTCCCAGATGGTTCTGTGTAACAAAACTCAGTCAGCCCAGTGTCTTTGTCCACTAGTTTCCGGGAACATTATAACATTAGTGGGCTGTGAGATTATCACGACACCTATTGTGAAATCATACATATTTTAACCAATGTCCCATTGTACTGTCACTGATTGTGTATTTCCACTGTGCTGATGCCACACAGATGCTGCGCTGAAAACCCTCCAGCCCTGCAGAGCTGAGCATTAGTTTTAAGACACTCATCCTTTCTCTGATACCATGACATGTTTTGACCCCGCTTTGTCACATGAGCTAAGCTGTGACAGCTGGAGTCAGACCAGAAGCCAGTGAGACGTCACACACTGACATGCTACCAGCCAACGGTGGGGGTAGAAAAACCAAGCCAGCAGGAAAGGTACTGGGCTGAACAGGGATTTAGCATAGTAGCCACAGTCAAAATTGCAGGGCACATGACAGACTGACCCAGAAATGGGCCATACACAACCATTAAAAACTGACAGGTTTGTTGCATTTCATTTCTACTATTCTCTCCCAACAACAAATAATTTGACAAAACTTGTGTTAAGCATTACTTGTGCTTTAGGACAGGCTAAAAACAGCTTGCTCACCTAAACAAGCCCTTTGCTTTGGTAATGGTGCACAGACAGCCATCTCACTGAGGTGTGTCCAACCAAATCTAATAGCTGTCCTCCCAGTAACCCATTTTAAGAGGCGTTCTACATTAAGAACTATATGAAAGCAATAGATGGAAGATATAACACAGCTGGTCAGGGTTCTGCCAAGAGTCATACATTTTAGAGAAAAGTGAAGACATCATTTCTGTCACAGTTTTCTATATGGACACCAATATGCCCCAAATGTGTTACACAACAGTATTGGATGCTGATATGAAAAGTATCCATGCTTAAAAGTGAACAGAGGTGACGTTAAACTCCTGTGTGATGCAGTGTTACATCCAGCCCAGCAACACTCACCCCTCCTCCAATCTCCTGAACACCATGACAAAGCAAAGCTGCTGCCCTGTAAAATGCAATTATCACAATTTTAACCTGGGAGGGGGTGCCAGGATAGCTCACCTGGTAGAGCTGGCGCCCAATGTACCATGACTCTTGCTGCGGC
>NW_023339707.1:1545550-1546372 GCF_004916995.1 Morone saxatilis | reverse complement strand
CTGTGGCCCTTTGCTGTGTGTCACTCCCTCTCACCCATTTGGATTTGTACTTGAAAAGCCCTGCTGCAAATAATGCAATGAATTTCTCTACTGTGTAGTAGAGTAGTACATTCTGCACTACACAACATAAATATAATCCATGAAGTAGTTCCAATTCACAATAAGAGAAGAGTATGGATCTAGTATAATAGTACAGAACATTCACAAGTAGTTCACCATTCAGCACATTGTTGGCACATCATTAAATAGACTTTAAGGGTCTGCCATGTTACGTAAAGGGGATGGCTTTGGCCTGGAACAGTCATTAAATGGGATTGGGTAAATGGGAGTTGATGCAGCTATGCTGAAGTAATTGGACCAATCCCCAGCCTACACTTTAACCCTTCCCCTGCTAGGTTAGGGCAACATACACTGGATTAAAACCATTTCTCTCCCTGGATTACTGCACTGCTGTACTACATGCATATGCTTGCAGGTCTACTACACTGCTTTGCGTGTGTAGATGGTATTGGTCTCAGCAACAGCTGAACCCTATGTAGGTTGTAAGGATGAATTTTGGCGGTTTTTAATTAAAGTGACTTAATTGAGTTGACAATGGTTCGCCTTGCGGTGAAGTGTGTTTAAAGCTCCCACAGAGAAACTCCATTTGGACCTCTTTGGGTATAGAGGAACTATGAGACATTGTACAGAGTCAGAATATAGACACATTTTCATTTAAAAAATCTGTGTATAGAATGACAACGCCTGTTCCCACACTATTTTGATCCTTAGTCTCAATTTTACATTCATGTACTTTATATCGTAGCTAAGTATGGTGTATGT
>NW_023339707.1:1539091-1545450 GCF_004916995.1 Morone saxatilis | reverse complement strand
ACTAATGAAACGCAGCCATTGTGTTTCATTCCCCCTGCACCAGTTCATTGTTGTACCTTTGTGTCTTCACTTCCAGCTCTTTGATTTCTAGTGTCATGTCTTTTCCAAGGTATTTGGATTTCTGTCTGTTTTTTTTTGTTTTGACTCTGCCTTAGCCTTTTTTCCAATTGGATTTGATTGCTATTGGGGACTGACCTCCTTCATATTCTGGTAGTAATGACTGATTCTCATACCTTTATCCAGCTTCTGCTTGTCTTGCATTTAGGTCCTATCTTCTGTAAGTTCCCAGGGCATAACAAAGTGGGTATGATTGTTTTCGTTTTTTTTAAGTTACACAAATTGTCTGACAAATGCTCCCTAATGCCAACATATAGACTACATGTGTTCTGAGTGGGTTTCAGACACTGTTTTCTGATCTTGCGTACTGACCCCCTCAGGATTCTTCTTGATGAGATTGTGTATAGCAGCTTACAAGATATACTGTCATGGGCCAAAGTTTGGATCGAAGAGAAAGTCTGACCTGTAAGTGGTGCTGAAAATAAGTTCATATGACACCAAAATCAATGGGAATCACCCACTAGAGACTATGAATATCAAAACCAAATTTCACGACAATTTGGCCACTAGTTGTTGTGAAATCTCCCTCTAGTGTCAACAATACCCTATTTAGGGCCAGCTGCTAGTGGGGCAACAAGTACTCCACCCCGAACTGAACTGGAGTGCAAGGCAATAGCTCTTAACAGTGACAGTGAGTGTTTAGGATAGATTTCTCTCACTTGTCACACTTATTACTTATGTCTCATAACGTTGACTGCAGTGATCAATACCCTACCATAAAAAAAACAACAGACCTGTCTGTTAATATCACAGGGGGAATGATTGGTTTGTGACTCAGCGCTGCCCGTGGCACCACAGATCACACTGTAGCTGCTAAATAATGCATGGCTAAAATTAAAAGGACCAGAGGTGTTAAACTAGGAATCTGTGTGACATTATTCCCCTAAACAAGGCAGCTGTTCCTTCCTGGAAGCTGCTATAGTTTGCACTGTGTTGTTGTTGGAAGCCTGTTGTAGTTTCATCCTCAGGGGGTTGGCCACAGTTTCAGTGCAGTGATTAATTCCTGCTAGTACATTACATAACACCGTTACAGATGCAGCTGATGTACTGGTCCCACTTTATATGCATGCAACAGTAAATTAATGTTACAAATGTTGCTGATATGATGCAGTTTGTTGTCTGTAAGACACCATTAACCTCTTGATGCTCTTCTGTTTCAGTGTCCCACTGTTTAAAGATGGTTTCAGCGCCAATGATTCTGGGCAAAAGACTGGGATATTGGAACATGTTCAAATCTTTAACTGAATATAAAAAAAAATACTTTTGGTATCCATGATCCAAAAAAACATTACATTTATATCCGCCCACAGCCAATTATTTTTATAATGCTCAAAACTCAAAAACTGGCATGACTATTTTCAAAGGGATCCCTGGACTTCTGACTTCAAGATATCGGAATGAAAACGTGTTCTATAGGAACCCACAAGTGTCTCCTTTGCAGACATACCTACTTCATGTTAATCACATGCAGTTTGGGGCAAAACACATGCAGTTTTTTGCATGTGGTATGAATATGTTAATGATAATTCGCCTTGTGTTTTTGAATAATTCTGCATACTGGGGTCCATAAACATTTTTGGAATTGCATACATTGGGAATGACTGGAAAGCTGAGGCATATACTTCATGCCACCTTTGCATAAGTCAGTGCCCCCCACTTGTGCCACCCGAGTCAAAAAAGTGTGGACACGCCCCTGCAGGTGGGAACTGGTAAATGGGCACCCTCCTTCTGGTCCTCTCTTGATTTCTATTAAACTAGTGTACGCTCTTGGCACCATGCACCGTAGATCCCATACTGGATCTGCGTGGGTGTCAGACAACAAAGACAAGATGAAGCAAAGTCAAAATGGACAGCATGAGTGTGTAACTGCTGCCCAAGACGGCATCAAAAAGCCACCTGTTAGCTTGAACAGAGGGAGCGAGTATATGAGTGCAGGGACTACGAAAGGAGGGAAAAATCCTCATCACTGGGGACATTGGTGTTTTTATGTTCCTCCTTTAAGGCTCCTCGGACTCTTGCTTACTGCTTTTGTGTTACAATTGACAAAGCAATGTCTGACTTCAGTATCTGCTGGCAGAGTGACTTGTCTTTCTTCTGAAGCCTCACCTGGGAGCCTCTTTGAATAAAGTCATCAGCTAGGCTAATGACAACTTGGGCGAGCAAAGTCTGATGGGGCTATTCGAAGATCAGACAAGTTGTAAACAAACAGTTTATTCAGATTATCTAAGCTACCTTATTTAGGAGTAAAACTGTACAACAATCAACAATTTAGGATTGTACTTCTGTTAAGCAGGGGGAAATAATAGGGAATCCAATTTTAGATTAATAATGTCTGTGTGATATCTCTTATATTTGGTTGAAGTCAAATGTCGTCCTCTCTCTCTCTCCCCCGTTCCTGTCTATCTCTCTAGCTGTTCTGTTGAACAAAATATGTAAAAATATGTAAAGCTTAATTTTACAAAGATAAAACCAATGAAAGAAGCATCTTGATAGTGGTAGCACACATATTCGGTTAAAGTAATAAGAAACCGCTCAAATTTGCAAGTGGAAAATCCTGGATAGAGAAAGCAACAAGCAAACTTGAAAGCACTGCAGCAACTACCATTAGTATTGTACTAATCACTAGTCAGACAAAAATTCACACGAGAAAGTGGTAACGACAAGGAGGCCGTTATTCAGTGCACATTTACTTTGTGGTGTCGTGGAGGTAAATGAATCCACAAGTGACAGAAGCAATCAGATTAAATCTCAAAGGCATCCCAGAGGATTACATCAGCCGCTACAACCTAAAGGAAGTAATGAGTATGCTGAAATTGGATTTTGAAAGTAGCTCCAACATTTCTGGTTCCAAGCTAGGCCCAACAAGTTTATGTAATCGCACAGTTTGCCAGTATTGAACGGGTTCATTCCCTGTTACGATGCAAACGATGCAATAAAGCATGATGACAACCAAGGGTCATGCTTTAGCAATGACAATCGTATTTTTGTGCATTATTGGTTTCCTGAGCTAACAGTGCTAGAGCACTAAAAAAAGCAACCACCCTCATCATCACTAATTGCAAATGCAAACTGTTTCAGCTTTAAGATTAATCCCTCCAGGCTGGCACTGTTGTGTCCAAAAGCCTGTTTATAATTGGAATATGTTGCGTGATCGGTGGGATGGAAATCCTCTCCTGCTCTTCCATCTTGTTAGCAAGAATGTTTCTGTCTTACAGCAACAATTCTGGACAACTCTTTCCACCAAAACCAAGTATTAAGTTAAAAAAAAAACCCAGACAGTTTACACTCATTTTTTTGCACTTGGAGGAGTGTTAGTACATGCTGTGGTGATGGGAGCTGATGTATGTGGTGTGTAATGGTATTGGGCAGGTACTAAGAGCAGCGTGGCGAGATAATAATCAAAGGTGAGGAAAACAGATGCAGCTCCATCTTTAGTTTAGTGACTCATGCCGGTACACGCATCATGGGAGGTTTCCTGTGCCACAGTCAAGCGGACGTTGAAGGCAGCAGCAGTCTGTTGAGTCTGGTGGTCTCCAGTTAACCAGTTTAACGACTTACAGTCTGACCGGAACTCCATAATGCAGTCCCAATGGGGCCTCTAACCCGTTCAGCAGAAAACCTGGAGGAGCGCTGCAGCTGCTGATACACGCTGATACACAGCCACATCCATTAATGAGAGGAAATGGGAGCAGTTGTATCATTAGCATGACAATAAATAAATAACAATATAAATATGATAATATAAATAACTGCTATAAAAGGGCTGCAAATACGTCCATTTTCTCAATTAAACTTGTTTTGTCCATAAAATGTCAGAAAATGGTAAAAAAAAAATGTTGTTCAGTGCCCAAGATGACATCCTCAAACCCAAAGATATTCAGTTTACAGTCATAGAGGACTAAAGAAAATATTCACAATGAATCAGTTATCAAAATAGTTGGCGAATCATTTCACAGTTGACAACTAATCTATCAATCGTTACAGCTTTATCAACGACTGCATTGCAGACCGAGCTGTTCAAATGAGTATTATCCATAAAGTGCTAATAATAGGTCAGTGTCCAGTCAGCAAAACTGACACACAGGAAAGTAACTTCCAACCAAACACACACACATACACCGCCACAGTCCTACACAGGCTCATAAATAGTTGGAAGCAGCGTAGGGATCAATACACAGGATGACTCAGATTGCACAGAGCGCAGCCACTACGTCTCAAAACAGCCCCAAATGCACCCAAACCAGATATAGCCTCTGAGATGCAATACTCCAGCTCTGTATTCACCTTCCAGAGCTGCAAAGAGCAAGCCAAGGACGGAGAGGCAGAATTTTAAAATGCCTCGTCACTTAAGGCAAAAAACCCCAACAAATATTGAAAAGCAAAAGGGGCTGAGCCATTACCACCAGCCCAGCAACAGAAGAATGCACTGTAGCAATTAACACACGGTGTCGCCCAGACAATGAATCATTGGAGAGCCTTGCAGGAGCACTCAGCCTGGTGTTGGGATGAACTTTTTTTATCCAGATGGACACTGGCTTTTCTTTCATTGAAAAAGTAAAGACAAATAGCTTAGTTAAATAACATGAACTTGCCTTAATATTGCACAATGTCCCCATATAATGAGAGGTGAGAGAAGCCAGAGGTATTTTACCCCACTCTCTGTTTTAATGACCTCTTCAATGTTCCCCAACAGATAAACATGTTAATTCAACAATACTCTGGGTTTATATTAAAGGTCCGGTGTGTAACATTTAGGATTTATTTTCCCTCAGTTTGGTATGCCACATTATCCTTGAATATTAACCTCCAAATTGCCACACAGATATTCAATTTGTTCAAACAGTCACACAGTAGCAGACAAATTGCCACAAAAACACTTGCGCACGTAAGCGCACAAAAAAAATTACCTCCCCTACAAACAGAAATTAGCTGAGGCCGGAGATATACTTGCTTTTTAACATCCGTTTGTGTCGCAGACGCGTCATGTAGATTTCCAGGGATGTGCACAACCAACACTCCAAACGGACATAGGATACGCAAGGCAGCCATTATGCACATGCAAGCGAGTAGTTGCAAGTAATTATATCTCTGGCTTAACAAGAGCACGTCAAAGCAATGGTTATTAAGCCTTAAATGCTACTATACCTACAAAATCCAGCCACAGTTACTAGTCGAAGTAGTGAATAGAAGCTGCACCAAATTCAAAACACTGACTGCCCAAAGAAAGCTACACAAATTGTCCTTTGAGTTTTTCTTATTATCCTACAAACTGAAAAGTACTTAAATTAAGTTCAGTATTAAATTGAGAATTGTGAGAGAGAATGGTCAAAATCAGTGCATCAGTGCCGAAGGTATCCTAATTCTTTGTCTTAACGGTTCACACTGACAACATTCAACATTCATGACAACATTCAACACTGAATCCTACAGTTTCTCCATAAATCCTTCTTGACTGGCAAACATTTAGGGTCTTTTAAACATGTGTTACCTCAAAGCCCAATGACATCACTAGTTACTTTCTCAGATTTGATTAAACTCCTCCAGAAGACATTATACAGCTGTGGTCACAGGCTGAGTAGTACTAAGCATGAAAAGTAAATGGATTTTGGCCTGAGAATTGTAAAACACATACACAATTGTGCTAGACTTCCTTTTCTCTCTGTTAGATTGAGGTGGAAGAAAAGAGACAGGAAAGAACAATTTTTTTAAAGTCTTTGTTCTATTCCTTCTCTCTGTAGCAATGAGTACGGCTACCCCGGTAAGTAACCCCCCCCCCCCCCTTTACATACACATGATATACCCTGACTGAGAGAGACATTTTGGTTTGTCAGGCCATGTGTGCTATTTGGGGTACCATTAAGAGGTTTTTGAAGGTCAATCTTAACATTGACATTTTTGGATTAAAGATGCCATCACCAGTATTTTGGCACTATATTCAGTCTTTAAACCATTTCCATGTTAGAATTTCTAAAAATAAAAAAGTTATTTGACAGTAATGCATTCTTGTCATGATGAATAAGCGTCTGAAACAGCATTTAGACCAACCAGCGTAGCAGCGTTCTAATGTGCAATCAACCTGCATCATAGCCATTATATGAGAGATGGATGGCACTCCACTCCATGGCTACACACACATCTCAATTTAAGACCAGTCCCAGCCTCATATAATGGTTAAATCACACACTGCCATAACAATGCAAGCTTTACACACACATATGCACACCAACACCATGTCGCACTCA
>NW_023339707.1:1538761-1539079 GCF_004916995.1 Morone saxatilis | reverse complement strand
TGGCAGGTGCAGCCTCTGAGTGGACTGCCAGACAGCCTTCCAGGGCTACAAAACAGTGAAGAAAGCCAGCCAGGCACAGGCAGCAGCCGCGCTAGCACAGCTAGCAGGTTGCATACACACAATCCCTGCCTGCAATGCGTGACACGACGAGCGATAAGGCATGAATCAATCACACATGCTAATCATGATAGCTCTCCCGCACACACACACAACAAACAAGAATCCAGGCAAGGACACGCTCGTCTAAATCCATTGTCTCGGGGACAAGGCGTGGAAACACAGACGGATTGATGAAAACATGGATGGATGGATGGATGG
>NW_023339707.1:1529722-1538661 GCF_004916995.1 Morone saxatilis | reverse complement strand
CGACAGGTGAGGATAGCAGTCTGCCGACATAAAGGTAAAAAACTCTTTTTGCTGAAAAGGTGTATTGCTTGTTGAACAGGGCATATTTTTAGAAGAACTCACGGTAGAAGAGGAAATGACACCAAACTATGGTCTCCAATGTAATAACCAAACGTAAGATATCCAGGGCTGTGAATAATTTGGAACTGCTAATTCGGCGACCATGCACCCAAACGTTCACATTCGTCACTCCCTTGCACTTGCATTTAGTTAGCTAAATGCTTATGCAAATTAATTAACACATATGTAAGGCATTGCATCACGGTATCTATTTGTAATGGTAATGTACGTACTATGGGACCACTGCTTTTTCACCTGGCAGCAATCAAATTTTGAGGACAGGACTATAGAGTCAAATTAAAAATAAAGTGTCAAAAAAGCACATATAGTGCACTGTATAGTACATAGGGATGTTTTTCAAACATTCGCTCTAATATCTTATTTCTCTTTAGGAATACTTACAGAAGGTGCCCAGAATGGATTTATGGGAAATGGTTTTAATTTGCTTACCTGTCACCACTTATATAAAGTCACATTATATATTCAAATCATATACAGTATCTTGACTGAATATGATTAACATCCTAAAGCATATATTTTAACTACAATTTTCATAAATTGAACATTTTTGTATGTTCCCAAACTCAAATCACAGTCCATCTGGAATAACAATTATTGAGACTTAATGTTATTATACTTAATGTGGATTCGAATCCACCTGGTGGCCCTTGCGCGTCATCTCCATCTCTCTGTCCCTTCCTGTCTATTCTCCCAGCTGTACTCTGGCATTAAAGGCCAAAAAAAAATATCAATACATTTCTACCTTCTTAACTTGAGTAGAGGGAACATTACCTTGACTCTCATGGATATTGATATACCCATATTATTTTTAAGTAAACAATTGTCAAGATATATGCGGTTGAAAAGTATGACAATCCTGGTGAAATATTTAAAACTCGTTTTTGGTTTATGGACCTCTGAACATTTAAACACAGTGCTAAATCCCAAAATAACTCCAACAGACTGCACTTGTTATTATTAGCCAGGTTTCATTGGGTTATCCCCTATATTAAAACAGTATAATAAAGCATAAAAATAAATGACAATAAACACACCATTAACAATTACGTTTTGATTTAGAGTAAAACAGAAGCATTCGAAGGATACCCTGCAGGCTACAGTCTTACAGGACACCAAATTTATGACAGTACTGTATTACTGTACTCACCTACCACAAAGATATGCCAAATGGTGCTGAATAAAATATGTTTTGAAAAAACCTGTAATTTAAGTGTTGCACAACTGTTACATGTAAATATCAAATACATAGGATGTTCTGGAAGTCAACGTACTTTAAGTGTTTCAATCAAACTTTTGGACAGTATATTTAAGGGTTTCCTGTGATTTGACGGATTGGTACTGTACCAGGGACTATCCTGATATTCTGGGCGGCTGTGCTAACCGGAAGGTTGTGTTTCCCGGCTCCTCCCGCCAACATGTCGAAGTTCCTTGAGCAAGATACCAACCCCCAAATTGCTCCAGTGCTGAGCATGGTGTTGTGAATGTGTAGGAATGAGTTAGTTTCTGGTTCGATGGGACCTTGCCTCACTGAGGCTGTGTGAATGTGTGTCAAAAGTGCTTTGAGTGGTCGGAAGACTAGAAAGGCGCTATACAAGTACAGGTACATTTACCATTTACCATATTAATGCATACAGTGTAATGAAGGCTCACTGCAGCAGTGAAATATTTTTTTGGTTTGTTTTCTTTTCATGAACATGAACTTTTTATGATGTGGAATAGCATAGAAATATCATGAATATCTTTAACAGGCTATGCTCTGTGAAATGACATTTCATATACTCAACAGCAGTATGCTTTTACAAACCACTGTCCCTGCTACTGTAGTTTATTTTGCCAAAAAACAAATGCTGTTCACCTCTATTATTATAGTAATGCGGTGGTGGCAAGTCTGAGTAGACAAAATCACACCAGAGAAAACCAAAAATTGTATGGCTAGAGTGGAAATTGCAATATCTTCACAGGTATTGTCTACTGTACATTTTATCAGGATTTATCAGCACAGAGTTAGCCTTGAACAACACAAACACATTCTAAAAATGAAGGAGTGTCACCCTCCCTCCTCCTCCACCCATTCTCATTCCTTTCTCCCTTCTCCTCCTCTCTGAATAGAACAGTGCTATCCTTCCCTCCTCTTTCCACGCATATACATCAACAGCAAGCAAATTAGGTTTAAATTAAATTAAAAACACAGCAGGAAGGCACTGTTATAAGTGTTACATGTACAATATTACATATCATCCACAGGTTACAAGCAAAGCTATGCACAAAACACAGACACTAACTTGGTGTGTGTCAGACTGTACATGTGTGTATCCTTCATTACCTACCTACAGAATGAAGTGAGTCACACCCAGCTCTTCACACAGTAAACCAGTGGTCTGCCTCAGTGCAAAAGCACAGGACCCCCCTCCCATCAAACACACACACATACATACATATATACACACACAGGCACACTCACGAGCGCAGTCCACAGGCTGCAGAAACATGCTGTCACAGCAAATAGACAGCGAGGGAGTGCAGCAAACAACATGGGAGTGCGTGAGAGAGAGAAAGGGAGAGAGACAGCGCAGCAGAGAATATAGGGAGTAGTCACATTTACACAATAACTGAATTGATATAAAACTTTAAGACATTTTTTTAGGCTTTTTTACACAGAGCGTGCCATGTATAATTGGTCAAGTTTTTGCATCCCAAGTATTTACACACAAATTTAAGATAATGTCAAAGGTTATTTAAATACATTTCGTACCCCAAAATGGCCCAGCCTTTTTAGTTAGCAAGTTTTAAGTTTTTAAATTTAAGTTTTGACCCAAGTGTTAGGAGCAGTGGACAGGGACCAACTCCAGTTATAAGTCAGTGCCTTGGTCAAGGCCACTGACAATAGAACCTATACATTTTTGATGGTGTGGAAAACCAGAGCACCAAGAGGCAAGCCACACAATCATAGGGAGAACTGCCAACTCCACACAGAAAAGCCCTGCCACAGCAAAGATACGAACCCAGGACCCAGGGAGATATTTCAGCTATGCAGATATACATGGTTTACAGAGAATGAAGCCTAATGTTTGGTGACCTCTTACCTCTATTCTAGTCCAACCATCAGACCAAAATGGACTTTTATACACAAGAAATATTCAACGCTTGTGGATGGTTCCAATCTATCCCTTAGTAAAGAAGTTTATTGAGCAAAATCACGAGGATGTATTTTTCACTACTGCATAAGCTAGCTATAGGACCACCCTTATGGTCTGGTCAGACCAGAAAATGGCACAAATAGGTGGTGCTGGTGGTTGTGACTAGGGACTTGCAGTGCTAGTTGGTAAGCCATGGCTGATGACCTAAATCTCAACATGTTGAATGACCAGTAATATGCTAAGGCAAGCCAGCAACAATAGGGGAGACTCTTGAGGGACCTCTACAGCAAGGGTGACTAGCTGAGCTAGTGCTTGCGTGCTAATCTACAAGCATTACTGCCTATCACAGTTGAGCAAGCCTTGGTCAGAACCTCTGTAACTTTCTCCTCCTTTCTCCACACACACACACTATATATATATATATATATGTATATATAGCCACAGCTTAAGTTAGCTAACTAGCTAATTAACAATAAAAGTAAATGGGCCGCCCAGATAGCTCAGTGGATAGAGCTGGCGACTCATGTACCGAGGCTGAGTCCTTGCTGCAGCAGCCCAGGGTGCGGCCCTTTGCTGCGTGTCATCCCCTCTCTCTACCCCCCATCGTGTCTGTCTTCAGCTGTAACTATCATAAAGGCAATAAAAACCCCCCAAAAAAGTTAAAAAAAACAAAACGATAAATGTAAATAAACTAGCTAGTTACCTAGCATTTTGTGAACATTAGCTGATGTAACTAGCGAAAGATTGATGTGGATTTGCTAGCTTGTTAGCCAGCGTTTTGCTAGCATTAGCTAGTTTAAGATGTGACTATATGTTGCTTTTAACTTTTGGCCATCTTCGAAATGTGGTTGGAGTAAGCTCTGACTGAGGCTTGCTTTCTTAAAGACCACATTGACTGTAGGTTTGACTCTTTTCAAACGTTGTATTTGTACAATCGATTTCTGTCTCACAGCTGAATACAAAAAAATACAATTATTTTATGAAAAACTTTATACTCCGACAGAGCACCATCCTATAAAGCTGGATTATGAGTCGCAGCTAATATGATTCCTTCATTTTTGGACTCTGGCTCTCCATTATCTCAGAGTACAGCACTGTCAAGATGCTTTGCAATTAGTCAAAGCCTTGAATTCACATGTCAAAGTTCACCAAAGTTGAAGCCTCCATGAGTAATCCACTTATTGAAGCCATTCATTTGCTGGTGTGATCAGGTCTTTGGGACAAACTGTCCAACTTGCACTCAAGATATCGTATACTCTAATAGAAAGACTGCCATGAAATTGGCTGAGCACAGTCGTGCTCCCAAAAGCACAAACCTTTTTGATTTTAATGACCCCATGTCCTTTCCTCTACCAAGCCATTTGAATGTGTAGTGTTAAAGCAGAATTTGATATCATGTAATTAAAGTAGCAGTTTAACTTTGTCAGTAACTTTTTATTTTACGATTATTTTAATAGATCCAGTGAATTTTACTTTGTCTCTCTTTATCTTGGTCTTCTTACACTTGTCAGGAAGTTGACAACTTTGTTCTTAATGTTTTAACTGTAAGCTGTTGTATCTGTGAGGCTACATGACCAAATTTGTGACATTCTGTACTGCAAACTCTGCCCCGATAGTTCCTGGACCATCAAAAAGTACTACGGTAGTGGGACTTTTTGCTGCAAGAAACTATGGCTAAGTAATTAAATTAAGACCCTGGACTCGCAAGATCACAAAATCATGAGCTCGCGCAATGATCCATCTCGCCAGGCTACATTGAAAGAAGAGCAAAGAACTGCACTGAAGACTTTTCTCTGGAAAAATTGCTGATCCTGACTGCTTTCGATAAGAGTTTGACTACGTTATATGATTTGTAGATCTGATTGGTTGAAGTTCGCCTAGGATGGACAGTGAAGTATCTTTGGAAAGTGCCTGCCCACCTGGTGTAGCCAGGGTAGGTTTCCAGTTTTTACCAGTTGGAAAATTGTAAACTCTTTATTAAACTTACTTTTCTTGTCTGGTTTACAACTGTAACTCTGTGAGCGGTGTTAAGTCTGAATCATGGCTGACTGAGGTTTGGTAGTGAGATGTCTCTACACTTCCACCTCGGACTGACTGATAACTGTGCATCAATGTCTACATAGCATTAGTCTGACTGTAATTGGCAATCCTAGAGGGGGATAGAGAGTGAAATTGGATCTGATTCACTCACTGTCCTCTCCTGGGCAGGGCATGCCAGGCCTCTCCGGGATACTGGGGAACACTGCAAATTACAAAAAATAAAAGAAAATCATTCATCATTCCAGTTGGCTGTTTTTCTTCTCCTGTCAACAAGCAGATATGTGAGAAAATTAAAAGCCTAACCCATATGCAATCCAGATGGTGAACACCCTGAATTTACATGATTTCAAGGTCACACAAACGCTTTATACCTAAATATCCTCACCAAAGGTTCACAAAAAAGTCATCAAAATATTAGGAAGTAAAGCCATGAACAAAGGGTTGCAAAAAATTTAAGTGGCTTTACTTTCTCAAATGTTACATGCTTGCTAAGGTATATTGCCATTTACTGGGTTGTTTTTAGTCTTATAAAGTTATGCATTGTGACAAATAGTTTAAAAATGATGGAGCTAACTTACCATGCAGCAGCAGCCCAGACCTCTTAGTCCGATTGTAAATGCGAAATGCCTCCTCCAGCTCCATCTGTGATGAGATGGTGCAAGGGTCCCCTAAAAGAAAAAAAGAAAAAAACACACACAAACATTCTTATCAAAACAGTCATCTAATTCTATCCTGCACATCATCCACTTTACACAAACACATTTGGTCTGGCTAAATGGGGGGAGCATTGGAATATTTCTTATCTTCACCTGCTGTGCTGGCTCAATTTTCAGTCTTTCGTGAAACCAAAGGTGTTTAGAACAAAGCTGGTATTTCAAGGTTTTGATTTTGTCTTGTACACAGAACATATACCAGCAGCAACATTGGTGCACTACCTCAGTCGGTCCACTAGAAAAATTGTGAAAATTATTTTAGTTTTAGTATTATTTCATTCACTAGACGTTAGTGTATTGAGAGAATGTATAAAAATGTACTATTCTGTTTATAGGTTGCACACTCTTCACTGTTCTACGCACTATTTCCTGTTTTACATCTGAATTCTCAGACTGTTTTATTTGAATCATTAATAGAGGCCTGCAGAGATCAAATTATCCAGTAATTTAGAAGAAAGGTAGCCAAGACAAAAAGAAGACTAAAAAAACAAATGTACTTATTTTCTGCTTCCTTGTCCTGTTAAACATCTCACAACCTCTCAGATTTATCTTGGGGTAGTGACACCCAGATGAGGCTGCAAAGTTGAACACGATTCAAAATGTTACACAAACTCAAAATGATTGATTCATATTACTATTAATATTATTTTTGCTGTCTATCCTGGCTGTCGGTGCCTCATCCAGACGTTTGTATCTGGATCTTTGTTCCCCAAGAGATTTCTGCCTCTCCTTTTCTCTCCTCTCTCCCTAGTTTGCATGTGTGCTGTGTGTTGCTCTGTCTCTTAGTAAATGCTGTGCTGTCCCTTTTGTGTTTGTGTGGCCTGTCCTCTTCCAGACCTGAGGTTGCTTAACTTCTTCCTGGATCCATATTCTTCACTTATGTTTTACATATACACTGCCCATCCCAAAAAAAAAAGTCACACACTGTAATATTTCGTTGGACTGCCTTGAGCTTTGAGTACGGCACGCATTCGAGCTGCAGACCGGGAACACCCCACACTCAGAGCGTGGCAGGGTTTGCGGAGAATGCTCTGACCCCAGTCGTCTACGCTTACTCACCAATGTGCGCAGCAGTCAAAGTCCGCTCCCAACGCATCCTCCGGATGGTTGCTGCATCTTCTTCACCTGCTTCTAACACGCACTCAACAAAACTGGTCATCGTTGCTGTGTAATCATAGTCCCCAACCCACGTGACAGAGCCATGGTTAACCAACGGATAGATCAGTGTGTATCACTTCCACCGTGTCAGCTGCTCCACAATCTTAATGCTGATTGGTGTATGTGTAAAATCACACTGGCAGTCCCCAAAAAAAAGTCACAGCCAACGCTGAGATTAAAGTAACGAACAGTTGGTAAGAGCTTCATTTGGGTACATTACTGCAGTGATCAATATGTTGCTCAGCCTTGGCCAACAAGTCTCTGATTCTCAACCGCTAGCTGAATGCGGTGACGTAGCTTCTCATTTCTTAAACACGACCATACAGTCAGAAGACATATCACTGTAGGTCGTGGAGAAAAGGATGTTACATCAGTCTTCAGAAGGGTCAAAATTAATTCGGACTGGGTAGTCTCAAGCAACAGAAAACAACTAAGGACATGGTTTAATAGTGGAGTAAGTATAGAGCATTTCCACACGCACAATGCGCGAAGGGGAAATCGGGATTCGGGATGGAACTTCAAACACGGCTGTGTAGGCCACTAACGAAAACACGTGATCAGCCTGAGTCACCTCCGCGAAAGAAAGGCTTCAATTTGCGTGGAGCGCGACCGCCACCTAAAGAGTTGCGGCACCTTTGCGCCAAGCAACTGGGAGTACGAGCGTCATGGTGGTCCTGGATGCCGAATCCCAGCCATGTGACCCCCTGATTCGGCAGAACGGTGAATCGGGCCACCATCAGGGGTAAACGCAAGAGAGGGAGTGCCATCATAGCTAGTGGCCTAACGCGTTGCAAAAGCTTGGGGCCCAGACTGTTATCAGATCTGGGGGTTGGCTGACAGTGTGGCTCAGGTCTAGGGTTGAGCAACGTTACTGCTCGCCCAAAAGGAATGGGTCAGGGAGCTTGACTCACAACCCTGAAGTATACTGAATGACTAGGTCATTGCTTCCCTAAAGGCTACACAGGGCATGATTCCAAGATGACAATGAAGGCATTTCACGTGCCGGGCTGCGAGATGAGTGACCATGAGTGGATTCAGGGAGCATAAGACGATCCTTCTTGCACGCACACGTGGCCATTGGCCACCACAGGACGCGAGTCCAGCACTCAGACCACCATTGAGAATCTTTGGATGTGGCTGGAGAAGAACTGCGCAGCAAGTGCACACTCTCCCCATCCATCCAAAACAAGACTCCTTGGCCAGGAAAATTAAGTGCCAACTCTGAGACAGAAACAGAATGTTAGTGCAAACATTGTTGCAAGGCTTTATCAAAATCGATCGCCACAGCGTGCCGTACTCAAAGCTCAAGGCCAAGTCCACGACCGAAGATATTACAGGTGGTGACCTTTTTTTTTTTGGGATGGCGCAGTGCTACTCAATGTGAAACATAAGTGAAGAATATGGAACCGATCCCGAAAGGAAGGCAAGCTGATACCAGCAACTCAAGCGTCTGGGCACAGACGACAGGCCGACACAACACAAAACCGGCTGACACGCACAGCATCTTACTGAAGAGCACAGAGGCCAACCACAGCACACACTGACAACTAGGGACGAGACGGGAGAGAAAAAAGGAGAGGCAGAAATCTCTTGGGCGAGACACACACTCCAGATTACAAACCGTCTGGATTGAGGCACAGAACAGCGCAGGATAGACCAGGCAAAAAATAAGTATTAAGTGAGTAATATACGAACAATCATTTTGAGTTTTGCTGGTAGACATTTTGAATCGTGTTCAACTTTGCAGCCTCTCTGGTGTACACTACCCGGC
>NW_023339707.1:1529352-1529697 GCF_004916995.1 Morone saxatilis | reverse complement strand
CTGTAGTTCAAACGGCTGAAACAGTTAATGCTGGTTCTGATAGAAAGGGGTCAGAACACACAGTGCAGAGCAGTCTGTTGGTATGGGGCTGTAGAACATTCTGACCACCAGGGTGCCCAGGGGGTCATGTTATCATCAATATTTGTATTGTAAGAGGCGCCCTGGTACCTCACCTAGCTGAGTTGAGCCTGATTTATCCTTCTGTGTAGAATCAATACCGCAGCCTGACATGCACCCCCCCAAAAATGTAACTACACATCACGACGATGTAGCCTGAAACAACTGTGATTGGTCTGCCTGTGGTATGTGTGCAGCGACTCATGTAAAACCCAGATGAGTTAATAA
>NW_023339707.1:1526175-1529308 GCF_004916995.1 Morone saxatilis | reverse complement strand
CACACAGGATGCAGCCTCACTGCATGATATGCTCTTGTCTGAGAAAAACACAAGACAGATTGAGCAGAGAGAGACATGGGAGAGTTTGGCATAGAAACCAACCACCAACAAGCATTTTGGCATTGCTGTTTGCATCACACATATAAATGCTGATAATGGCTTAAGTAATTCACATAGGCCCGACGTAGAGCCATCATACAACTTTAAATCAGCCTTAAGGCTGAGTCCTTGTGACAGCACCAGGTTTGCCTCCAACCTGAAGCAAATTTGAAGAGTGAGGGCAGCTGGATGTGAGCACTTCAGGCCATTCCAGTGTGCAGTGTGATGTGGCAGTGATGACTTTTGGACTGGCCAGAAGCCCAGGAAATGGGCTTTCATGGTGTATTTTTGAGCCAGAGTGTAGCGCTAGCGTAAAAGGACACATCAGCCGAGACAGAGCACACAGACTGATGTACAGTATTTTACCTTGAGGCACACCCACCTTCATCATCGATCCACTTGAGCGTGATGGGCTGCTGCTTGGCAACGCTGCACATTGTTCTCACCTCCTCACACAACTCCACAAAGGTTACCGTGGCTGCCAAGTCTGTGATCAGCATGTCCCTGAATGCACACACACACACACACACACACACACAGAAAAATGTCAAGATTAAGTCACTTGAGTTACACTGTTTTAGCAGAGCAGAGATCAAGACATCCCCCAGGGGTTTAAAAGGAGTCAATTCATTCACGATTATTGAACCTTCCCGACGGTCTGATATTGTAAGATACAGACAAGGAGGCTCGCTCCTATGTTATCGGTCGATTAGTTAGCTGTTATCTGGCTACAGAGTATTTGGACGTGCAATTCACTGGGCATGTCTGTTTTGTGTATTGGCTCAGGTCAGTCTTAGCTGTTTACTAGCTTGTACAAAAGTTAACCATCAGAGTAGATTATGCAGCTGTTAAATAGCATCAAATAGACAAAATTAAGAGGCACTCTACTGATTTTGGACCTAAAGATCAGTTTACTAGTCAGCGTTGTGGTTGTCTGCTATTGTTTTGATGGGAAAGATCCCCTAGAGGCAGAAATGACATACTGTGCATTTAACTGCACTTAGCTCTGCGGTGAAAGTAAAATCAGAAGCCACAAAGATTCTCCTAACCATCTCAATAAAAATTATTCTGTGTGCTGCACAGATATATAACTCATTTCACAAATTTAACTTTAAAAATGTAAAGTTTTGGCTCACATCCTACAAAATGAGTAATGCCATATAGTATTTCAGGCTGTCACCTTGTTTGGAATAATAAATAGTGTTGGTACTTCTAAATAGGATGAAAATCTTTTTTATCGTGCAGCGGAGCAAATATTTTTCATTCAGATGGTTGGAAGACACTTGGAGGATTGTTGAAATGCTTTCAGAACATCCATTAGTGGTTTTAACAACCTGGATTATTCAAAGATTCACGGATATTGATATTCTCCCTTTGTCTGTGTTGCTATTGCAGCCTCTCAGTGGTTTGTGCAAAGACTAACAAAGATGGTTTTGGTGAACTTTCTTTTTTTTTTCTGTCCACTCTGAATTAAGTTATGATGTTAAATTGATATGCAAGGTAAAATTATCGTATTTGTCTATGGAGTCTGGTGGCAAGTGTTATTACGGCTGTTTCTGGTTAAACTAAAGCTCTATCTCTGTAGGGATCCTTTCCATCATGTTGTCAGACAGAATAACAATAAAATACAACAGGATTAGCGAACGCAGCTATTTCCTCATCTAACTCAGTAAATTAAAAGTTTATTCTGACCAAACCAGACTTTGTGATTGTTGGGAAGACTGCGAAAAGAGCAAGACATTTTTGGTGATTTTTACTTTGTTTATGTCCAGTTTGAAGTGTGTTTTATGATTATCTGTTAGATAAAATTACTGGTGTTGTCAATGGAGTCTGGTCGGCCGTAGCGCCCATTGTTTTGGTCGGAGATGCCGGTGCTCTAGCATTTTGCTCCTGAATCCTAGAGAACCCAGTGTTCTCAAGCATTACATTATTTCTAAACACAAGCAGCTGAAGAACATTGCCTTAATACGGCACATACTGTACATTTGTGATTCAGGAACAGTTGGATGAAGGAAGAGTATGACTGACCAGACATTTGATGTGAACTTTAATACAGACACTTTTCAATTGGTACCAAAAAAGACAGACAAGAGATTTTTCCAATCATAAATGGTTGAAGGATGAGCTTAGGAGCTGAGATGTACTGACTGTGCTCTGGTTATCGAACAAATCACAACTCGTAAGAAATCCCTGGAAAGACAAAGTTGGCAAGTTGAGTCAGAATGCTTTGCTAAATATTGTAAAGAGAGACTTTGTACTAATTTGAATACTAAAGCTGTAAACTATAGGGCTGGGACAGACACTGGTTGAAACCAATTGCCATAAATTCTTTACCATCCCTGATTCTGAATGCTGAAAAGAAACAGAAAGCACCAAGTGGCTAAACTCCATATAGGTACTGGCCTACCAAACACCCTTATCAGTGGATGATTCTTTTAAATATGGGAGTGCATGTTCAGTTTCAACATCAACCCCCACTGCTCTGCTGCTGGCTGAATGTGACATTGTGGGCAGAATGTATTCACATTCAACAGTGCAGCTGCAGAAAATCACAGTTTGAATGCAGACGGGGCCGAGCATACAGCTGAATATGTGTTTGAAACAAATAACACCACCTGAAACATGCTTCTGAATGTGTAAGCGCAGGAGCTACAATGACTGAGCCCACGTCAGTGTGTCTGACAGGTTTCTGGGTGTGTGTGTGTGTGTGTGTGTGTGCGTGTATTTATGGCGTGTGTTTTTTGGACTCTGACAAGGTGGAGCAGAGACAGCTTGCTTCCCAGCAGGCAATGCTCCACACAATGTGGAATGATGTAACCCACACACACACCCATACACACACAGAGATGTTCCCATACCATTTTTTCCTTCCTGATTCTGATTCCTGAACTGCGTATACACACACAGCTATTTATGTACATTACATACATTTCCACATTAAAATGTCTATGACTAATGTTATGCTATCAATACACCTATGTTCTGTATGTAGTTGAGTTGTGTTCTTCCATTATCGGACGTCTGGATCTTAAGT
>NW_023339707.1:1518835-1526037 GCF_004916995.1 Morone saxatilis | reverse complement strand
ACAACAATTCCCATGATCCCACGCTACTTCATGACATCATCAAACTTCGTCTTTTGTTATTGTTTCGATGTGAGAGAGCCCCTGATTGCTATCATATATGTTCTAGCTCAAGTTAATCCCTTTGTAAAACATTAACAATCAGAGAATGACATTCATAGAACTTTCTTTTATTATCTAGTTTGACAGTCAGTCAAATTGCTGACATTTAGCCCACTCTGGAGTGAGCTTGGTTAGGGCCAGAGTAAGAATATCAGGGTAAAGCAATCAGAGTCAGAGTAGAGCGGGTCATGACTTCAACATCCTTAGAAAAAAATGGCCAACTGTTTTGGGGCTAAAGAATTGGAGATGATATAGTCCATAGATCCAGCCTCTTAGGCAGTATTGGAGGCATTTCCAATACTGGTATTGGTAGATCAGGTTTAGTTTACTCTGATGTGATCAATATGATGTCTATATGAGTATGATCCATTATATTGTAGATTTACTTTTAAATATCATCAACAGTTAATTATTATATTATTGTGCTTATTAAACTTACACTGCCATAACCTTAATATAATTAAACATGATGTGTTAAGAGGGTTTCCTCTCTGTCTTCTTTGTAGACATACTAATAAGAATCCTATCTACTCCGTTGAAAAAAAACCTGTTAAAGCCAAATGCACTGGAAAAACCTCTCAAGACTCTGTGCAACTCTATGGCTGACCCTTGCACTATTTGCTGAGTGCATACTCCAGAGCGCTCTGCACACTAAGGGATTGGTCATGTACAAGAGCATAAACCTACCTCAACATGTTGATCTTTGATCCCTCTAATCAAAACCTTTCTGCCACCTTGAGCTCAAATATTGCGTTTGGTAACACACACTGTCACTGGGGTTCCACCTACAACTGACAACCCAATCCTGTTCTCACTTTTAACGAAACGCCATCAAAGTAAATGGAGGGAATTAAGTAATTAAGAAATCTATGTGCATGAAATAAACCCACAAGGTCTGAGAGTAAACAGCTCTGTTAAAGGCCTAAACAGCTCTAACCATATCTTAGATATGGTGATGGATGATTGTGGGGCAGCCTCCCGGGCTCAGCAATAAGGATTGCCCACTTGCCAATCGGGCAAGTAAAATGCCACTTTGGGCCAGTGAATCTAACAACTCACTTGCCTGATTGGCAAATGGTGAAAAGAATGAAAGTGATGATGGAAGTAGCTAAGGAGTGAGCCTTCTCACTTCCCTCTCATCTCTGTTAGGAGGTGCTCAAGTGCTGCAGCGATCAGGCACTCGTGAAGATGCCCATGTATACACACAGAGTTGAGAAGTACTTTTGATCCAATTCAATTCAGTGAACTGCTACCTGAGAAGCAGCAGTTCTTCATTCACAGCAACATGCCAACATATATCCTGACCATTCATCTATCTACACTTCCTGTTAATCAACCTGAATAAAACTAAAGATCAGACAAGAAATCAGATAAACTAAAGAACATTCACTTTAAAACTCTTTCTCTTAGTCATCTGAAAACCCTTCACTCCCCTGAGTAGAAAACAACTCATCACACTGTTACTTTGAGCTATGTAGTCCTTTAAGCATGCTAACTGGATTAATAAGCTACTGGACAAGGTGGCTTTTCATTCTCAGGCTTCTATATTTTAGTCTGTTGAACCTTTTCTGATCTTTTAATCATGAGATGCCAGTGTATGCCAGGCCCAGTATACTGTGCACCCCGTTACTGTTAATCCAGTACAACATCAAAAAAACACCAAAAACACAATGATTCTTATTATCGGGTGATTAAACACTAATGAAAACATACCTATGAATATTATGTTCTATTAATGACAATATATCCCCCTAAATGTTACACACTGGACCTTGTGCTACATAATTTAAAGTACATAAGCTACTTTTAATGATAAAAAGTATTAGTAATGGCTATTCTGGCCCACCCCTAGTACCCACCGGGGTTGTACCCACACAGTGCAAACAGTCCAGTCTGTCTGACAATAGAGTCTCCTAAATGTTACACACTGGACCTTTAACTCCCGGTTCCTGGGCCCATCCCTAAATAAAATGATTTCTTATTCATTGCGTTTCAGACAGTGACTTGCGATGTGTTCGCCTTGCATGTTGATATTGCCATGACAATAAAAATACAATTTACCAGTTTACCCTAATAATTATCTGCCACAAGAAAATCCTTTCAGTCAGGCTCTAGTTGATACTTGATCAAATGAGCTGTACTTTAGCGTGCTGTTAACCAATCAGTTGCCATGCTAACATTTAGAATAATGCAAAGCTATCATGCTTACTGTAGCAAGGTTAGAGTAGCAGACTTTAGCATGCTAGAATTAAATTTTAGGTTTATCATTTCATAAATACAAAAATACAGTAAGGTTGAAATGAACTATTGTTACTTGGCTAGCTTGGCTCCTCTTAATAACACGTGAGCTCTCCTGAAAACATGATCTGTGAAATTTTGGGGGGTCTCTAAAATATTGACAATATGCTATTTTTGCCATGTATTTCTATTTATCTGTATCTTCATCATGATGGATCATGCATAAAATTAGGCTATTATTGATGTATAATTCGTGCCATCACCATCGAAGTGTGCCGCCGCAATATCATAAACTTCATTCACATTTTTTAAAAATGAAGACTCACTTTGGTTTTGGCAGTCGTGGTGTGGATGTGTGTGTGATTGTCATATTTAATTACATTCATAATTCTAGGTTTCAGGTCAACATCCAACCAAACAATTACCACAAAACTGAAGGAGCTCGAGAACACACCACGGGACGACACCCACAAGGATAAAGAGCCACTGATGTTAATAGCATATTATACAATAAAAGAGGAGAGAACTGGGCTGGTTGTCAAAGTCATTAGCTCTGGCTCTCTAGAGGATGCTGTTTAAAATGTTGGTACTTAAATATTCAGTACCCCTCTCTCCCTAACCCCACCTGGTCGAGACAGATGACCACCGACACACAGTTTTTGGTTTTTGCCTCTAAAAGTGAAGTTCTTCCTTGTCACTGTCACCAAGTGCTTGCTCATGGTGGGAATTGTTGGGTCTCTGTACATCACTTAATAAGTAGTACAGTCTGTACCTGCTGTATTTGTAAAAGTGTCCTGAGTTACTTTTTATTATGATATTATGATTAGGTGTTATACAAATAAATTGAGTTGAAAAAAATCTCTGTGTCGGCCGATATTGGCCTTGATGTCAGGCATCGGCCTATCAGCAAATAAGATGGCATTGTCTGATATCAGTGGCCGATGTTTATCTGTTGAGTTGTATCAATTTAGTGCTGGCTAAATGTTGTGTTGGTAATTTCCAACTTGGATACTGAAGAAATAATCACCTCAGCTTTCCAGCACTTGCATTAACTGCATGCAAATGCCACAGCACAGACAGTGAACAGCTGTTCAGCTCTGAGTCTCACATCTTGGATGAGAAGACACACAGACTGAGCTCCAACAGGACAGAGGTGCTTGTCTTTCTAGATTTATTTGTTGCCATTGCACTGAAGCGCAAAAAAAGTGATATCTGCCCAATTGCTATTTTCAACATCTGCATCAGTCCATTCCTGCTATTATTGGTTCAGTGTATTGTTCTTTCTATTGTTGCATAAGGATAAATAATGACTTTTCTTGTGTGTGTTGTCTTGATGCAGGAGATGTTAGGTTGTTGCATTTCGATGAAATTAAACTTTCATTGTTTTTTAAACTGTTTTCATTCATTTTTAAGATTTCCTCCATTTGAATTCCCTTAAAATAACATTTTAGCACGAGACAACTAACCCCACAATGGGGATGACGTATTTGATTTTCTTTTCATCACAATGAGTTTATGATCTCTCCATTCCTACCTGACCCTTCAGGCTACCCTTACACATTACAAAAGGGAATCAATGGAAGGAAAAAGTGTGACAACCGACCCCGCTCTCCCCTAAAAATGATATCAATTATTTAATATTCTTCAGTGACTGTTATTGTCATTATTTGGATTATTCCTGGTTGAGTTTTACATTGGTCGGGTCTACAGGAGTGCAGTGTCACTGTGACCTAGCTGATCTCAAGAGCCCTGCTGAAACTGTAACAGGACGACCCCTACACACTGACCCGTAACACCGCCACATATCATTCCACAGGTGTGTCCCCTTTTCATCACAGCCAGCCGGCTAACGACCGCCTGCTCGTTGCCTCGGGACAGCTACTTACCCGCTGTAGTGCGCTTTAATTTTCACCAACTCCGAGTCCAAGTCCATTACGGTTCCGTTTGACGCTAGCATATGCATTGTACAGTTTGGTGGACCTCCCAACTAGCAGCTCAACGTTAAGTGGACGGGCCCAAACTAGGCGTACTTCCCGCTCCCGTCGGAAGATAAAGGTTTACATAACACGGACACGAGTAACGTTTGGTCCGACACTTTTAAACAAAACTTGTCGAGCTACTTTGAAGTTTCTTTCGTTTAGTCGACATTAGAGCCTTCTCTGGCGGAGGAGTTGTCAAAGTGGCCCGACTAACATGATCATTTCCGGCTTTCCGTGTTAAAATAAAACATACTGACAAAAGTATGCTGGAATGGGATTCAGGATTAGGGTCACGCTTTTATTTTGAACCTGAAAGCTCGTGACTTCCTGATCGCTTCCTGGCTAACTTGACACAGTTTCTTATGGCTCACTATGGTTACCGCAATCCAAATTCACCTGTCCCATTATTCCTAACGGGGCGTGTTGAGCCTATAATATTAATGTGAGGAATTATAGACAGTAAGGTCGTCGAGGTAGAGTTTATAACGAACTTACTGACTGTTGCATAATGGCGTTTTTCTTCTACAGTATCTTCACACAGGTGGTGTGTCTACTCACTAATAAATACTTAATAACCTTCACGGTATATTTTATCTCTCCTGTCCTTATATATTCCAGTATAGGAGAAGGTCTGTTTTTCCTGAAATAATTAGTATGTAAACATAATTTAGTATAACTGTTTTTGAACACTGTGTTTAACATTTCATAAAAGCATTCATGGAAAACAAGTCATGTGAGCTGGAGAGGTGTATCACAAGCAGACCCGTGAAGGAGAACTCCAACAGGCTCACACAATGAACATATTTCATGGATACAAGGTGGATAACGCCTCTACTACTATGATGCGGTTGTCAGGCGCCCCCTGCTGGTTGATTAATTAACAACTTCAAGGAAACATTAATGACTCATTGTCAATATAATGATACTTTTAATGCCACATAGACAATCATAGTATAACAACATATATAAACATTGTCCCTCTGCGTTCAACCCATCCTGTGCTAGGAGCAGAGTACAGCACCTGGAGACCAACTCCAGATCTTAGCATGTGCCTTGGTCAATGCCATTTGACCATTCATTTACCATTTCAGACAGCTATTGTCTTGGTAAAGGATAAAAGACTGTAGTTTATTCAGTTATTAGAATCATCATATTTCAGAGGCCTCTGACCCCTCTATGTCCCACTCTGTGTACCAACCAGTGCTTCTATAAAGGAACACATAGAACCCCAGGCTGATGTGTGTCAGTTAGAGAGAAGTTATAAAATGGAATTAGGAACATGAATGATGTCAAATAATAACATTCTTCAACAAGACAGGGCTTCAATAACTGGATATGGTCAGATATAAGAATGGTGTTAATCCTGATGCATCGATACATATGTAATATGTATATGTAGCAACCTTACTGTTGTAGCTGCTCGAGGTGGTGTTAGTTTGAGATTAGTTAGGGATTATGAGATAATTAATGGGGTTCTCTAATCATAAATATAGTAGATAGATTTGTGGTGGGTATGTATGCGTTTGCTCTGGCTCGCCACCATTTTGCAAAATATGGCAGAAGATGAAAGAGATTTTGAGGAGATTCCTAGAAACCCAATGGTGGAAATAAAACAATTTATGGATTTCTGAAGCACCTTTAGAGTTGAAATATCTTCATTTGGGTGCTTTTCCAAGCAAAAATGTATATATGTGATCGTATGTGCCTTTACAGGTGGCATAAATATATGCTGATTTTAATCACATCAAAATGAAGATATCATGACTCAAAAGGTGTCATTCTAAATAAATACATTTGTTTAAGATGTGGCCATACAATAATTTCATTATGTTAACACGTTATTTTTTCTCAATATTCATTCATGTGTTACATTTGACAGTATTTGACACCAAACAGTGGTGGTCAGGCATTTTTATGGGCCACTCCAGTGTCACAGTGCTTATGAGGCTTTACTCAATTTACAGTACTGCACTAAAAATGCTTTTTGGCATGAATTGGATGATTAATTCAAGTATGATACATTGATACATGTACATTGCTCAGGTTGGATATTTGGTCTTTGCCCAATACATTTTGGATGTAAAAACAACGCAGGATCCATTGGGATGGCACATTTCAGGATTTTTTTCAATCTCCACTTTTATGTGTTGCCAGATCCCTGCAGGACAGTGCATAAGATATGTGAATAATCCACAGTCATTGCACATTTCCTCCAACACCGACTGAGAACCTTCATCAAATATATCAGACAGAAAAGCTATGAAACACACACACACATATATATAAATATATTCTGCAATTTATTTGGTGTTTTATGATAGTTAGTGATATAATGATGTTTACATTATACATTGACTATATATATTATACATACACACATTAAAGATAATAAAAATATGACTGTATAAAACTATTACAGGAAATGAGTGTCTCTCATTTACATACAGTATGCAGGTTTTTTTCCTATGTGGGAGGGAACCCACCGGACACGGGGAGAACATGCATTCTCCACAGTCAGACCTTCTGACTGAGAGGCCACACTGCTGCCCAGTGTGCCACCGTGCTGTCCTCACATGTTACTGCCTGCTTTCTAATCACCAAATGATGGTGTCCTCTCAGCAGCAGACCAGAAACGTGGTCTCTGGATGAGAGAGGCAAGTGAAAGCTGCAGAAGCTGCATGTGAGAACCGTCCCTCCTGGTCTGTAGTTCTCATTCCCAACTCGTATTGACGCTTTGTCTCTTTCCTTTTGGCGTCCCGGGCTTTCTATTGACTCTAATGTAAACTACAATACGGCTGTGGATCAGAGGCGGGTCGTCCCCCAGTCGGAAGGTTGTTGGTTCGATCCCCGGCTCCTCCTGCCACATGTCGAAGTATCCTTGAGTAT
>NW_023339707.1:1503759-1518735 GCF_004916995.1 Morone saxatilis | reverse complement strand
CATGTTCTACCAGCTCAGATGCCCCGACCCATTACCATCTACTTTGCCTACGCTGTAAACATACCACGCCTAGACGGAAATGTATGTTTCCCGCACCGAATACCAGCCGAACCGCCTCCTTCTAGCACCGCCCTCGGCAATGAAACTTTGAAAAGCTTGCCCAACCGAAAACCAAGAATGCCCTATATATACACCTGTGAGCTTGTCATAATTACCATAATTACACTTAATGTACTCATTCGTGAATAGCAGCATGAAAGGCTGTTTGTTGGCCTGTTTATCTGCTGTGAACGGCTGTTTTAGTAATCCATGATGTTTCATGATTACAAAACACAATTTAATTACAGGATTTTTCCAATCAAACTGTACCAATCGTCGTCTAGCTGTTACACTACCCAACAACACACCGTCACACTGCCCACCTTGGTTACTAGCCTACCAAAGAATGATCCCGAACAACTCGCATGACACGCCATCTATTTTTGTGTTAATCTTATTTTATCGTTATCTCTTTAACCCCGTTCTCACGCCACTACCAACGGCCCTGTACCTCCTTACATTAAGAACCCTCCTTGCCTCATGTCGTGTCCACCTGGAGGAGGCCTTCATATGCCCTCTCCGTCGCCTTCGGCTAATTTGAGCAGTGCTAGAGTGTCTGAATCTGCTGCAGCGTAACATAACTAACCACTACGACTTGCCCACCCGTTTAATAATTTTTGCTCCCTAATAATGGTTGAACCATGGATTCTGTGAATCAGGTTTAAGTATTGTAGTGATGGAAGTTTCGTCGTAAGAGCGTCTATAAGCGCCTGCGGAGGCTGCTGATGGGTTTACATTAGAGTCAATAGAAAGCCCGGTGCGTCCCATACAGCCGCTGATGGGTACTATATGCGGCTGTATGGGACGCCAAAGGAAAGAGACAATAGTCAGTCTTCGACGAGTTGGGAATGAGAACGGGTGGTAATATGTAGCTGCATGTTGAAACGAATGGCGCAGTTTCAAGTAATGTTGTGTCTATCTGATGTGAGACTACTTTGTTTTGTCTTTGTGGCACTATTCCAGGTCTCTGTGCACCTTTTCATAGTGGTAGACTATCCCTTGACCCAGCAGGTCATTTGGTCTGCCCCCTGATGCTGAAATGTAAAGGTCGTCCGCCCTGATGGTCATATTATCGTCATAGAACAGATATGAGCAAAGGTGGCCGCTGCTGGCGGTGTGGCTGTGGCAGATGGCGGAGGACAGGCTGTAGAGCTGTGTCTGCTCTCCACTCACAGGGAGCTCTACAAACCTAGACGGAGTGACGGGGTCTCTGAGTACTGATCCATCAGGGGATGCTCGAGATAAGTAGAGTGTGAGAATATCAGGGCTGTTCCACAAGTTTTCTATCTCTACGTCGGAACCACATGCCGCACATTGCAGTCCTTTTCTTGGACTGAAAGCCAGGTTAAGAAGCGAGAAGGTGGTGGCGTGCGCACTGCGTTGTGGTAAAAAAAGAACAGTACCCAGGGTGGAGGTGGTACGGGTAGTGGTCCTACACTCTCCACACCATTCCTTCTCTATTAACTGGGTCGTCGTTTGCACCCCACATGTGTCGAACCAGAGCAATAAGGCAGCCAGTAAATCCAGCGGATCGTTCGTCTGGTACAGACGTAACGGTGGCTGAGCCGCGCTGAGTTCTACCAGAGCACTGTGCACTTCTGTTCGTCGGAACAGCCTGCCTGGGTTTTTCAGGGCTGTTAAAAACAGCCCCGCAAACGTCGGTGTGGCTGACAGCGTTATTAAGGCCTCCGAGGGCCGGTGCGTTAATTTCTCCCGCACAACCCTCAGGTGAAGCGCAGCTTGCACCGTTGCGTTCATCCAGCAATTACTGAAGCCATTTGGAAACTTACAAATGGTCTTACAACGACTGGCGACAACATCTGTCCCCAGTTTGTGCTCTGCGTCGTTGTCACCGAGCCCTTTAACGCATGGCACTGTGGCACCGACCTCTCCGACAGCAGTGTGTGAAACCGCTGCGCTCTCTGAGCCAGCAGCTGGGACTCTGGGCTCGCTCTCTGCTTCTGAACCTGTCTCATGAAAGCTCTGCACCTGTCCAACGGGACCAGCAGGTTCTTCATGTCCTTCATCGTGGCCTGGTTGGAAGTATGACTCGAAGAGTCTCCGGGCAGCTTTAGTAACGAGCGTACCCACAACGACACCGAGTGTGAGTATCATGATGCTGGAAATGTCCGCTGCTCTTACTGTGTGACTGACAGATGAGTGTGTGTGCTGGATGTTCCCTTTATACACTGAAGACAACCGTCAGTGACGTATCAAAGGCAAGAATTATTGCCTACTACTTGTTATCAAAGGGCTATCCTTTAACGTCATCACTACGTCATAATATAACGCTCTAGAATGGCTTTCAACTTTTTTTTTATTACAGTGGTAGAGAGTAACTAAGTACATTTACTCAAGTACAACTTTGAGTATTTCCATTTTATTCTACTTATAATATAATATAATTATAATATAACATTTTACAGCGATCCTGAGCCTTCTCCACAAGGACATGGACCCTTCTGTGTACCATAATGAGATAGCCACCTTTAGTAAGTGGTGTGACACCAACCATCTAAATGTCACCAAAACACAGGAGATGATCTTTGACCCAAGGCAAGTGACTGACCATAAGCCAGTGGTCATCAAAAAACAGAAAATTAGCCAAGTGTCCTCGTATAAATATTTAGGTGTCCATAGACAACCTTCTTTGCTGGAAAACAACAAACTGTAGCACTGTGCCAAGACAATTTCCCTCCTGGACAATAAAGTTATTTATTCTATTTATTAGCATTTTGTGAGCAATACTGTACTTTTTACTCAACTACATTTATTTGCAATCATTAGTTATTATTTGCAGATTTATGTTAGGAAAGCAAAACATAAATCAACTAATGCACATCATAGTTTCACATGGATTAAATTACCCAGCAGTATTTGAGTGGCCTCAGCAGGGATCTCCAAAGCTTGGCTTTCCTTTAAATGTCTCCAAAACTAAAGTGTCATGTAGCTAGCTGGCTACTCTTTTTGTACAGAAAAACGTCTAATATAAACATGGACACTAATTAAATCATTTGATTTATACATGGAATTGATTTGATTACTAGACATTCTCAGTCTGTGGTGAACCAATTTGTTTCCCTCGTCTCAAGCAAAAGGAATCAAATTCTGTGTTAAAAAGCGATGGTTACAGATGATAGCTGATATAATTCACTTGGCCTGGATTCCTGTGCTGTGATTTGTCTGAAAGTCCGATGTTATACTCTTGGCTATCCTTCATGATATTTATATCACAGTGCCATCATGCAGTCATATGAGCTATCACTGCCTCTGCCAAGGAGTGTTTTTTGTGGGTTTTATATGAAACTACCTATGAAATATTATATTCATCCACTCGCCAGTAGATCCTCTAAATGTTACACACTGGAGCTGACTTGTGGCGGGCACAAATTATTTTTCACTTTCCTTTAGCGAAATGAGCTGAATTCTTTGCACTTGTTCTAAACAAGTTTGTCTTAGTTTGACACGTCCTAAAATCTATCTGATTCTTGTAACCGTAGTTAGTGCCTGAGACAGCAGCCCCCTCCAAACTTCCCACTGCTCTCTGTACAGTCAGTGCTCTGCAGCAGCGCCACCTGCAGGCAGTGAGCAGCAGCACTTCTTGTGAAAATGTGAACTGAGTTTTGGAAAATAAAGACTTCATATGGCTTTGATAATCAAATGTGAATATGTTTTTGGCTTTCACTTTACTGATAACCAGCAAATACTCCTCAGTCCCTCCTCCCCTACTCAGTCCTTTTGGCCAGAAACAATGACTCGTGATTACTCTTTGGGGTCCATATTGTTCTCTCTCTTCAACGTAAGGACTTTGTAAAAGAAGGAAATGGCTTGAAAAGCATCTGTAAGCAATGTTCCATTCAAATACCTTTTTTACTGCAGAAGGTGACATTTGCCCGTAATCAGTTTTATTTGGTTGTGTGAAAAAAGTGAAAAAAGTGCCTTGTTGCTAGTGTCTTGTTATATTATTGCATTGCAGGAACATTTGGAAGGGGCATTGTTAAAGGGTGAGGGAGGGTTACAACCTCCTCAATCCCTTTCCTTTTGTCATTTTTGTATCTTTATTACAGTGGACTAAACAGAACTTTAGGACATTCACAAATCATTCATCCATTCAGGACTTATTCCTAACACCAGTGGTCTTAACAGAAGAAGTCATGATTTGATCTCTCAAAAGTGGGAGGACTGTTAGCCTCCACCCACACCTACCTTAACTGCACTTACCAGAAGGAAGACCTTTCCTTCTGTTAGTAAGTCTAACTATTGCACATTGCACACACAGAGGAACAGAAAATGACACTTAAAGCAAACAAAGAGTCTGTAGTAATGCCAGAGGCAGCAGCAGTACTACTGATACAGCAGTATTTCAGTAGTACCAGTCGAGGCAGTAGGTTTACTTGGACTGATTTCATCAAAGGGCTTTAGGAGAGCCTGCTGGAAATATTCCACCTACAGTTCATGTCAGTATAATGACTGAAAAGATCTGAAATGTTTTCTACTGTGAGCATATTGTTGTTTACAGTATCTTAATCTTTACATCTTTATATTTACTAATGAGCAAATAAACTCTAGTAATCAAGTAAACAACTCTGTGAAAAGGTAAGGTGCAATAGCTCATTTCTGCCACTAGATGTCAGCAGTGACAAATATTTGATGTTACTAAAAGCACATCAGTGGTTAAAGAAGCATTTGTGTGACTTTCCTTTTTAAAAGTAGCAATACAACAATGTTAACAGTACATACATCCTGTATACTCAAGTAAAGGTACAAAAGTATTAGTAACATAGTAATCAGTATGCAGAAAAGTGAGTGAAATTCAGTAGACAGCTCTCCTGTCATTCATCCAGATTGTTACTTAGTAGTAGTGTGACTATCTGATGAAAATACTTTGAAGATTTCTCTACCTTGATTCACTTGTTTTTCTCCTGAGCCTCAGGACCCCAGTGCCAGCATCACCACCCAGCCATTCTCCACACTCCTCAGCCATCTTCAGTCCCACTAACCCCCTTCATCTATCCATTTGTTATTCATTAAGCCATCTTACTAAACTGTAACCTCTGTGACTGCATCTGGGTCCACGTTAAAACAAACCTAACAATGCCTCTCTTTTTACCATATGCTGCTTTTGTCCTTCACCTTCACCTCCTTGAGGTTGTACATTCACAGTTTCTTTACTTTTGGTCAAAGAAACCATTTGTCCCATCATGTTCCAGTTCAGAACACATTGTATCCATCCTGTGTTCAGATCCAACTGTGTGACCACCAGAGAAGATCAATAAAGTCTATATGTACAGTTACATGAAGAGGATTGGCTGGAAGTCCTTCTCAGCTATCCAATGAATGAAGAGTCTGGAGCCGTATCACACTGAGGACACAAGTCAGTATCTTGCTCCAGGTTGTCCTTCCTGGCTGACGTTAGTCTCTGTACAGTTACATCTGTGTGAGATAATGACACAGACAGCACTTCTGTAGTGGGTGTGTCCAGTTTGTAACACAGTGCAGGACGGATGATGTTTTATTGATATCCAGTAAACCTGAACCCAGAACCCAGAAATCTGCATATAAACCTGTTTTCAGAGATATCTGGATATACTGTTAACTGGTCGAAATCAGAAGCCATGCCGTTATCGAAAATGTGCCCCCCAGATATCAGAAAGAATTGGAAATTCAGATGGATGCCGGAAGGATTAACATACTTGGGCATCAAATTAACACCAGGTCTGGAAAAAATAATGGAAGCTAACATATCTCCAGTCATTCAGAAAACCCAAACTTCCGATAAGTTGTATATTTCCCTGATAGGCAGACTCAATCAATTACATCACTTCCATGTTACCGCTACATCTTCCTTCCTCACTACTTAAAACATATAACGGAATGATAGAGAAGTTTATCTGGGCAGGAAAAAAACCCATGTTTAATCGGACCAAGCTATGCTGCAAAAGACAAGGGGGATTAGCACTTTCACGAATAGACTGGTATCATTTGTCATTTTCTTTATCTCAGCTATCTAAAATTCACCTACCGCCTACAAGGGTCCCTCTATGGGTCAGGATAGAAGAGCAACTAGTGTATCTTTTTCCTGTGGAGGCCTTCCTTTCACAAACAGATAGACCGGTTCCCTCCCAAGACCCGGTACTGGCTTTTGCCAGAGAGTCGTGGAAAATTGCACATCAAATAACAAAAGCCAATCCATATTTATCAAGCAGATCCTCCATATGGTATAACAAGAAACTGTTAATAGAAAAGAAGAGTTTCTTTTGGGATAAATGGATTAGGTCTGGTATTCATATTCTTGAGGATGTGATGGGAGATGTTGGATTCAGATCCTTTGACGAAATTAAAAATAAATATAATTTGTGTAATTCAGAATTCTGGAGATTTCTACAACTCAGACATTGCATTCTCTCTGTTATTGTACATGACGTCTTTATAAACCAGAACTTGTCCAACACACACACAGTTACACATAAAGACATAGATCTGGTAATGTACTGATAACTGTAAAATCCTGACTCATCTTTTTATGATGCTTAGGACCAAACGTTATTTATTATTTTTCATATATTTTAAAAAGCCAAGACCAGTTCTCATCCATGCTTATTATGAAGATGGAGAATTATGGAGTTATTTTAGTGCCAGCACAACTGGAAATGTTTAAGCTTAATATTGTATGCAAAATTTTAAATTGTATTTCAAAGATTGAAGTTGAATTTAACTTGCACTGCTTTCAACTTGTGAGTATTGTTTTAATTTTGGTAGAGTTCCAAATTCAGTTAGAAATTCAGTTTTCAAAGTCAGTTTCAACTCATCTGGACTCTGGACTAGAATAGCAGAGCATTAGCTATTTTGCCAGGTTTGAATTCCTCTTTAAATGTGGAAGCAGTCCCGTATGGCTATCAATTTTCTAATAAAGTTTAAGAACTCTACCTGCATCACAGATATGTAAGTACAGGAGAAACATTTGTGCCTCCGTCCCCTGTAGGCTAGATTCATGAAAGTATCCCTCAGTGCAGGAAAGACAGGAAGTACTCCCTGAAACTACTGTGACAATCTGTAACTTGACTTCCTGTTTGGAGAAGAACACACATTATATATTTAATGCCACCTAAACACATACATTATCACTGGTGGAAATAACAGCACCAACATAGGAGGAGGAAGCAGAAATGACATCCACTGGATCTCACACAGTGTCTGCACCTGGCAGTAGAACTAAAGACTCCATATGGAACTACCAAAGTGAAATATCCTTCAATATTCAACTGGATCTTACCAGGAAGACACTTAGGACAGCATTCATTCCCTCTCTGATACTCTGATTGATGACATGGTAGTGTGTGTCCTCTGAAGATATTCATCACAAGAATCTGTGAAGAGTAAGAAAGAGATTTTAGTTTAACCTTTGCAGGTGAGTTATAGCAGGAAGACCCTGTTTAGACTGGTGTTCAAAAGCTCATCCACTCATCACTAGTTTACAGACTACAGACATCCCTCTTTCACCTGCAGTTCATGTGCACAGTGCAACGTCCTGCATTTTCTTTACTTCACCCTCTGTGTGCATCATATCAGTATACATATATACACATATTTAATTAGACCTTCTAAGCTAAGTTGACGCTCCCTTGTATTTATAGGCACTGCATTTCATTTATACATCTTCGTTTCATTTATCATTGCAGTAAATTACTTTCAGGTTGTGTTTCATGCCATACTGTTTATAATTATTGCATATACCTAATGTCTTGACATATTATCTGTTATATATATATACCATATTCATCTGAATGTAGAAACCACACACATTCAAAGGGAGCATCGTTAACTACAAGCAGACTATCATCAATAAATGAGTGGCATGTCAATGACTGTGTGTGTGATAAATTGGAATCATTGATCATCGTTCTTGTTCTGACCGGACAACCTGTGGGGAGTGCAAGTGTTCATTCACGTTTTATCACATAGGTGATGTATTCAGTACTTAACCAACACATTTATACCTGGTATTAAAGTCCACATGAAACAGACATCAGAGCGCTTTTTGCTTCAGTGTATTTGGGTATTATGTATAAACAGACAGTGAGACAGACAGAGTCATATCAACAATATAGCAGCATCATATACACCTTTCACTACTGTTTCAGTGTTTATGTCTGTAGAATGTGTCACAGACATGGAAAAATATATAAATGTATTTTAAACTGAACACCTCCTGTTTCTGTTGCAGATTAAAATCTCTCTGCTGTTCCTGTGGACAGAATCCATTCCCATGTTAACAAGGCTTTATTCTATGGTATTTATCAAAGGCTAATTCAATATAGAAAGAAAGGGCTGCTGAAGCAGCTCCACAGCAGCCATGCTCTTGGTGAGGCCACACACTGCTCAGGTGGGCAGTGTGAACAGGGTGTGATCCGCTCAGCCATCAGCTGTGAAGAGGTGACCTGGTAGAGCTGGCACTGGCTAAGGCCTTGCTATGGTGGTTTATTAAGTGCGTAGGATTTCCGTATACAAGTTCTATGCAGGAAGACTGTCCCAGATATATAATGTTCACACACACACACACACACACACACACAAACACTCCCCCTAGCCTGTACTTTACCCTTACACACCATTAACTCTGTTGCAGTGTCAGAAAGGTAAAAACAGGTCCTCGAAATCAACCATATTGTCCAATGTTGGAACTTCAGACAGTGTTCAGTTGATCATATCTGTAGATACTCCTCCTGTACTGTTTCATCACTGTACTGCTGGTATTTAAACTGTAGTAGCCTAAGGCAGGGATCTGAATAATGAAAAACATACACTGTCACTTTTCTTAATGGTCGAGTTCTCCGGTCCTTCTGGTTTGTGGTAAGAAGTGGGTTACAAATTATCTTCTTTAATCCTCTTCAACCCCAACGTGGCGACAAGACATCAATGTCACCTGCAGACGTCTGTTACAATCTGTCCCTCCCAAATAATGGCGGGTAGGAACTAATGTTAGGCAAGGGAACATGAAATTGCAACTTAAATGTTAATATAATATAAATAAAATAGGTTAACCGTTTAAGTTCTAAAGCAGCTTTAAAATGATGATGAAATTAAAATATTGTAGGTAAATGTCCACAATAATGCTGTGGATTTATTCCAAATGAAATTATTTACCACAGTAGCCTCCTGTGCAGCTTAAGCAACTTTAAAACAACCATTAACAGCGCTGCACTGTCAGGTGATCAACAGACAGCCGTGCTATAGAAGATGAGGTATGATCTGCTTGATCAAAACTTAAAACTAAATTAAGTTCTTATCTGAGTTAGCTTGCAAAATGACTTCACCAGCGGAAGTTCAATCAGGAAGTTTTTTTTTTTTTTTTCATAAAAATCTCCTCTCTATTTCCCGCTCTCTCTTCATCAGCTGACTATGGTCGGTTACTCTTTAGTTAACCAATCAGATTTAAACTTTTTCATTTTCTATCAGCCAATCACATCACCATTGCCATACTTTAAATCTGTTCCCCTCCCTGTTTGTAGTTCTGTCATTCTGTCAGCGCAAACCACAGCGACCCTCCTCCACCTCTCTCACCTCCTCTTCATCATATCAGCACCTATGTGAAACCCATCAGATGGGGTCTAATCACCAAAGACTTTTCCAATTCTCATCATTTGTATCATGTTAATAAATAGATATCTTCACTCAGAATGGGGTCCTGATTGCAACCACTTTAACAACCAAATGCAGTTCATCTCCAGTGGGCCTTATATCCTCTTCCTCTGTCCCATACAGCTCCATTGTTGTCCAACAGTGAGTCACACTGTTGCACTGGATGCCATGTTCCTTCATTACCATGAACACACACACTGTAGGTTATTTTGACTCAGTCTCACACACACCGTCCTGCTGCCACAAATACTGACTAGATTACCACATGTGAATTAACCCCAAGACCCCCAGGGTGCCACTGTTTCAGGATATATTATTAGTTCTTTGATGGGTGGGGAAGGTAGGAACAGCAGCCTTATACTTTATATTCTATCAAACAGAGAATGTTTGGTTGTGGTTATATTGTAATTAATTAATTACATATTTTACAGTAAAGTAAAAGTGCTTTGGCAGTGTTATGTATCTGAATAACACAAGTCATTAGTTGATATGTATCTGCACAATGTAAGAGCATACAGTAAGTAAGAAAAATGAAAACTCCAACTTCATTATATAAAAAGCATAAAGCATGAGTCGGTATGTCCCAACTCCAGTTGTACAGTGTATTTACATATTAATATTCATTTACATTCTCACTCAGTAATGGATAAATCCATCTTTCAGGGCGTTTAAATTCATTTTTCATTTATATTCAGAACAGCAATACAGCTACGGATTAAATGACAATACGTGCAGGTCAGATTAGTATTTATATGATTTGTGCGTTTAAAGTTAAAAAAAGAAATATATTGTCAATGTTCTGATGTTCTTAAAAGAAAAGCATTTCTCAGCTTTTATTCTGAAGGAGTACTACCGGAACTTTATGGGTGAGGCCTAACGGTAATCCCCTAGTTTAAAAACAAAACAAAAAAACAGGTCTTCTTTTCTTTCACTTTTACTTGTACTCATGTTTCCCCATCTAGAACTTTGTTCCTATTGTGACAGCTCTGCACATGAATGTTCTGAATTACAAATATGTGTTAGAGAAAATCTTATCTTAAATATGCAGACATTCTGGTGTCCTCATCAGAAATATGCTAATAAGATGTTAAGTGTACTCTCTTAACGACTCTCTCTGTGTATGTTAATACTGCTGTCTGTTCTCACCAAGGTCATAGTGAGAATGCATCATGTGACAGTTCCTCCTTTCAGTTCCATACAAATATATAATGATAATAATATGTTATTTCAACAAGACAACATGACTGATGATCACAAGCTGTGGTATGATTGTTGTGTCAAATTACTTTTAGGTATAAAATCACCCTTAACCCTGGCCTTTTGCCTGCTCCAAGCATGTGAGAAGGTTCACTCGTTCTTGTGAGAAAGATAAGCTCTTGGGTTGTCTCAGCGTCCTGTTTTGCTGGATGGAGACTGGATTCTGTTTAGAGATAGTATAATGGAATACAGTTCAACAGCACCACAAACTATTTTATATTTTTTATATTTTATATATTATATACATACATAATACTTTATATCTTATCTCCATTTGCACTGTTTACTGTTTGCAATGCTGTTTGCAATACTGTAGCTACTGTTAATTTTATTTTATACTGTTAATTTTATATATTATATACATACATAATACTTTATATCTTATCTTATATCTTATCTATGATCTTATTTTTGATTCTTTTTAAGGTCAGGGTTTTTAAATTTTAGTTTAAGTATGCTATTTTTGTATGCATACTGGATGCTTGAATCTCCCTCGGGATAAATTAAAGTCTATCTATCTATCTATCTCTAAACTACAGCCTCCACCATGATCTGAATCAGCGCCTCTATAAAACAGTTACAGCAAACTCTGAACCATATAACCTGTACAAAGGTCGGGTTATTGCAGGGCTGTTGTGTTAGACTGCATTGGTTTGCGCTAGCTGTAATAAACTTGCAACTGAGTGTGTGTCAGAATGTTAACTGCTGAGAAATGACACTTGCAACTCAATGTGGCTAGAACCACTTCTGTTTTAGTGGCACACATTTGTCATCAAATGAAATATATATATATAATTTTGTATCCACTAAGCAGTTATCACACTAGCTTCCAGAAACACTATTTATAAAAGACTAAAATGATGCACATTCTTTGCTGCAGTGCTCCACTGTGAGCTCCATGTGGACACAGCCAGGGTGGATGCTCTATAGGTCAGACATCCACTGGATTTTCATGATGATATTTTAATAAAATTAGATTATATTATCTGCTTATTAATATCTCTGTATGATTACAACATTATTCAACTTACTGATCATCTGTACAGGAGTGTCTTCATAGATTTATGTACTGTATAATGAAAGACTATATTTAAAGACTATACTTTCATTACACAGCTACAGTGCATAGCACTGCAGTTTATTATTGGGAAACAGCAGCAGTTTATATCTACTGTATCAAACTGTGACATATACAGTTTCAAGGATTCAGCAGAAATCTTGCTGTTGTTACACTGGGTGCAGCACTCACACATTCTGAGTAATTCTGTGGGTCATAGTGTAACATTACAAGACATATGTTGAGTCCCAGACGAATAGTCTGTTGATCAGTTGTTGGGAAACAACAGCATTTTCCATTCAAGGCCATGACTGCATCATGTATCAGAAGTATTATGGCAGACAGCTGTCAAGTACTTCAAAGGCGAACTATTCTCAAAACCAGGATGTTGCTGTTATTTTTATGTTGATTTTTTGTGATTATTGTGCAAACATCACAAAACGTCACCTCACCAGTGACAGTGCATCTAAAAAAAGAAAAGTAAACCGCTCTTACTTTGAACCCTCTCAGTTTTCTTCTTGCCTTGCTCTGAATAGAAGCATGCAGCTCCAGTTAAAACCCATGGCTGATACCTTTTCAACGAGGCAGACATTGCGTTACCTGTGTTAACCTGACGACAACTTCCCAGACGGTTTGTTACACAGAACCATAAAAATAAAAAATATTAAAAGAGAAGACCCTCCCCTGCTCACACAAAGAAAGTCCTCCTTTTAACAAGAATAATTTACTGAACTATCCCATGACAGCATGCTCTGTGCTTTTGAGCTATAATTACAAAGAATCATCGCTTTTTATTTTATATATATCAATATTATATAACATTTTATTTAATCGGGTATATAGACAACATGATAACAATTCATACACAGTATACACAAGCATATAGGAGCGGCCTATATGTAGAATCTCATAAATCAACAAATAGCAGAACTGTCATTTCATCAAATGTTTGAGCTGGAATGAAAATAGACCTTTGTGCATTGTGCACTGATACGACTCTGCAAAGCTACTCAGAAGGCTGTAACAAATACATTTATAGCAAAATGTTGAAGTTAGATTTTCTTTAACATGTTAAATAATTGAACATATACATGGTCAACCAATTTTAGTTGTCATTGCTGAGAGCTGCTTCTTCTCTCTCACTCTGTGCTGCTTGCCACCGTATTGTATCACCTATAAAGCTCTTCATGGTCAGGCCCCTTCATATCTTAAAGAGCTCATAGTACCCTATTACCCTTCTAGAACACTGTGTTCTCTTAATGCAAGGGCTACTTGTGTTCCTATAGTCTCTAAAGTAGAAACAGAAGCGCAGAGCTTCAAGTACCAAGCTCCTCTCCCTGGGAAACCAGCTTCCAGTGTGGTTTCAGGAGGCAGACACCCTCTTCTCACATTAAGAGTAGGCTTAAGAGTTCCTCTGTTGATAAAGCTTATTTGTTAGGGCTGGATCAGGATGAGTCTGAACATCCCTTAGTTAGTGCTGCTATAGACTAGAACTCATCGGGATCTCACCATGATGCACTGAGCCTCCTCTCTTTCCTCTGTCTCTCTGTTCTGCAACTGCATTTCATTGTCCCATTGAATTCATGTATATAACTTCACTTTTTCCCCGGACGTTCTTGTGCTTTTCTCTCCACAGGGTTCTCATGGAGTCCTTGCGTGGGCCTCTGCCGAGGTCCTGCATTGACTAACCATCTGCTAAATAGCACATGATATTATTGTTAGTATTATTAATTATGATTAAGTATCTATTATGCTACACGGTTACGTTGTCGCTGCTCTGTCCCCCATTGTTGATCGCTGTCATCAGGTCATTGCGGCTTTTTCATGATCGTGCCGATCGATCACCTACTATGTGATGTAGTTTGCTACTGTGTTGCTGTACATCTGTCTGTCTGTTCTCTGTCTGTCTCTGTCTTCCTGCTCGTCTGATCCTCTATCTCTCTCACCCAACTGGTCTAAGCAGAGATGACCACCGCGAAGGTATGTCTAGGTTTTGCTGTCAAAAGGCGAGCTTTCTTCTTGTCCCCCGTCGCCAATCTGGAATGTGCCTGCGGTACTGTTGGGGTCCTGTAAATGTTAATAGATTCGGTCTAGACCTGCTCTAATACAAGTGTCTGAGATAACCTTCTGATATGTAATTAGGCGCTAATATACACAATAGAAATTAAATTGAAGTGAAATCGTCAACATCACGGCTCACTCTGCTGGTTAAGACCTTGCACTGACACCAATCATAATTATCACAAGCATCTAGTATTCCTGCAGATTATAACAGCTGGAAATAAACCTGTTTCTAAGCTGAATAACACTATATAGGGAAAGCCGGGTCTTGTGTCAGCACTTTTTACACTCTTATATATTCTTGGAATCAATACATCATTATAAAAAGCAAAAAATGGTACGCGAGATTGAAAGACCAAACAAAGTCCTCAGGTATACTATAATCTTGTATTCATCGTCAATATTTTATCTTGTGATCAGTCGCAGTTCTCCTCAGCCAATCAAATAGCAGACGCTGTCACCCATCTCACTCCCACCACTCGGGTAAAACGTTGGTCCACTAAACCCTCACTGGGAGTAAATCATGTCACACTGGATTTTGCAACTAATAAACCAGGACAAATTATTGATGTTCTCTTTTTTACTTGAAAGTTGAACATTGTACGTCAGGCACAGAAAAAAACTCTTAATGCAATCTGCATCTGCCGCCACACACACTCTCGAACCAACCTCTCTCACCATAAACCATGCTTAACTGCACATGCCTGGATCTCCAAACAGTCTCTAGGCCAACTGCTGGCACTCAGCGCTATCGCCTCTCAGACATCACACCTCGCTATCTCTCACTCATCTTAAATTCTCCACAAAACATCTCCAGATCGAACTTACCAACAAGAAGCCATCGGCTCTCATTACTCACTCCC
>NW_023339707.1:1497615-1503659 GCF_004916995.1 Morone saxatilis | reverse complement strand
GTAAAGGAAGAAAACTAGTATTCCACTTTTTAGTTGCGCCCCTTGGTGGAGAAGATAATTGCAATGTGACAACTTACCCAAGTGACAACAAGCCCCGGTCTCCCCTACTGATACCGATACATCTGCGATAGGCAATATCTGCTGATTATATCAGCTTAAGTAGCTGCAGAGCAGATGATTTATACCTGTGATATGATCCAAAACCTATAAAAAACCTATAGAGATCCTTACACGACAGACTTATTTCCAAATCCATAAAGATATATAGATTAATAATAATAATGATAGAAATATACTATTATTTTCCTCCTGACATTTTCAAATTAGAGTAATTTTATAGTTAATAATATAAATATAAGGAAATATTACAATCACAAATGTTGATTCACCAAATCAACTCCAAAGTGACAGGCACCTAAAATAAGGAAGGTCAGAAATGGCAGAAGATTATCATTACTTAATTCCTCTTATATCACTGTGTTGATTCAACTTAATCAAGCAGTAGGAGGTGTGATCTGTGCTGGAAAAAGGAAAATTGTTTTGATGGTACAAAGTCAGTTTGTGATTGCACCTGCTTCTATATAAACATACATCAGACATCAGCTGACATCTCTCACTTCTTCCCTGCTACTGACTGCAGCCACTTTTACTTCCTGACTGTTTGGAGAGCTTCCTGAAACAAATGTTCACATTCAGAGCAGTTAGTCAAAGCAAGGTGACTTTATTTGTACGGCAAATACATTACAAAGTATAAAAGCACAAAACAAAGCAAAGTATAATTAAAAATAAGAGGTTAGAAAAAATATATTACAAAAATAAGGTCCTCCCCTCTCCCACACAAGAATACATTAAAGGCACATTACATTACTACTGTGTAAAAGCATATCATATCATATCACTGGTTAATATCAGTGACCTTTCTTTATAAAAAAGCAATAGCAATACAACGATGTGAACGTAGTATAAGTACAAATCTTCAAAATGTTACTAAAGAAATAGTACAAAAGTATCAGTGCAACAACATCTGAACATTGTTTACAATTTCCACATAATGACCAACTTAACGCCCATTCTGTTTATTTGCATCTGGCAATTCTTCTGCTCAGAACTCTAATTCTAAAGCATAAACCCCTCTGCCAAATGTTAAATATTTATTGAAGTGCAATTTTTGTCAACATTTTGTTTATTTTAAAGGGGGGTTTATTGGTTTTATTTATTAAGGATATTTTGATATTTTTATCACATTCTAATTTCAATGTCTGAATATTTGTAAGAATTAAAGGTTCATTGCTATTTGAAAGGGTGTACTTTGCTTAAAGCTCAATGAACAATTGGAACAAGATGGTGAAATTAGCTTAACATTAGTAAAAATTAACGGCATTGCAACAGATGTGACAACAAAGTCACATTAGGCTACTAAAACTAAGAAATAAGTCCAGATGAGCTTTTGGAAAACGGAAAAATAATGAAAGTCTGGTTGGGAGCTGTGTGGCAACTACTTTCTGTTGTCTTTGGTTTTCTCTCACAATGAACTACAGTGGCTGTATTCAGTTGATATGTTTTAACCCACACTAGTGGAATGGCATTTGAATGTAGTGCATGATAAAGACTATCTCTGACCATAAGGCCTGATGTTACTCTACTGCTTTTTTTCTTTTTGTTTCATTTTGTGTTTCCACTCTGAGTGACCATTATTTTTGCACATGCCAGGCAGCACTGAGCTCATGTTGCCACTGAGGAATTCCAGTATTTTTCACAACACAAACTGAGTCATCTACCTCCAGGACTGGAGACTGTAGGTGGGAAAAATACAAACAAAAGACATTAAAACAAACTCAGGTGCAGCCTGTTGTGTGAAACATTGTGAGACATACATCTGAGAATAAAGAGTAGTAAATTCAGACCTACCAGAGTCCTTTTTCATTGTTAGCCTGCCTGAAAGCCAAAAGCAAGACACAGTTAATAGCTTTAGCAGTTAGCAACCATCCTGGAGGAAGACAACAATGGGAATTGGTAGGTATTCTGTAGTTATATCAGGGATTCAAACTAAGCCCTAACCTGTGGTCACAAGTCCAGCCACTGTTAATAATAGTATTAATAGAGGAATATATGCATAATAATTCCTTGAAGAACTTCGACAGACAACGTCACTGCTCGTACTTCCTTCTTTGACCTTTACTTGGGTTTCTGGACAGCTGTTGGAAAAGAGACAAAAAACAGCTTCAGTGCTCGTTTTGAAGAGTCAGCTCAATACAGAGAATATATATTAAACATGTTCCATTACAACTTGTTCCACTGCAGAATGTGCAGCCATAAAACTCAACAGCTTATCAACAATCCAATCAGTGCACAACTACAGAGGTCACTTTGTGCTCCATGGCAAACAATGCCTTACACAGTCCAAGCCGCGCAGTTCACACCATCCTGTGAAAAACTTCCTGGCTGACAAACTTCACACACTGTATCATTTCTGCGGGTTCCTAAGAGAAACAGACAGGAGAGAGATTAATTACACACAAGGAAACATCCAGTGAAAACCCATCATTTATCAGACTCACAACGAGATTGTGATCACTAATCACAATCACAGACACAAGAGAGGCGTTTACTGACAGAACCATTTGACAAACTAGAGTCACATACATACTGGCAAAAAAGTATGAAAGATACGAAGGAAAATTAGTATTGGAACCATGTCTGTGTGGTTTCATAGTTATTACAGCATGATCAATACAAATCTTTCTTAAAAACATATACTTATTTACACAAAGTACATTAACTTCATTAATCTAATCCATTTTAAAGACCCCACCCATATAAATCATATTCAAGAAATTTGAAGGCCTAAAATTACATTATTACCCTGATTTTCAGGTCTTGATTTGATTAGATTTCTTTCTAACTGTTTGGAGTTAAACAGCCGTGCTCCTGATAAATCCTGAACCTCATCAGAGCGGTCTAAAAAGGTTATTTCAGCAGTTAAAGGTTGAATTCTCCTCTGTCCTGTCAACTTTAATAAATATTAGGAGAGATTTGCTGCAGTAACATTACTGCCCACACGGAAACAATTACATCATTTAAAAGGCAATACATAGAGAGTAGAGAGTGAGTCTCTAAACTGGAGAAAGTAACAGTTCAGGAGGAGGATTTGGGCTTCATGCGGATTTGGATGATGCCAGAGCCGATCTGTGCAGTCAGATACCGTCAGCAGCATGTATACATGGAGCTGAATAAAAAGGTTACTCCATGTCCCATGGAAACGTGTATGTCCATCAACATGATCAAACCAGGACAGTAGTGTGTAAACTTACTACCAGACTAGTTTGACTTTGGTTTCTCTTACCAGCTTCCTTTATCCTCTGACCAGGCACACAGTGTGTGTGTTTCTCTGCCAAACTACATCCTGAATCATCGGCCCAGCTTCTGCAGAAATACCCCTCTAACACATCACAAACTGCGTCGCTTGATCCCGTGCACTCCTGTTGGGCAAACAGACCCTGACCTAAAACAACCAGAAACATAGTCATTATATTAATGCTGTTTATACATTTGATTCCACCTTGAACAATATCTGAAACAATGAGATAGTTCATCTCTTTTTTGGTTGACTGCAACCAAACAAGTGAAATCTAAACTTCTAATCAGCAGATAGGAGCTGGCCAATCAGAGCGCCTGTTGCTGCTCTGTGGTTCACTCACTCACACATCTTCAAATTAAAGAGAGCGGTCTTTAAATGAAATCACACCTACCTGAATTATTTGGGTTCACTTTTCAGTAAACATGCTGAATGATATTCATTTCTAGGGCTGCGATTTAGGATTCATTTCATTGTCACCAATCTTAACGAATTTCTTGAATTAACTGATTAATGGTTCAATATATGAACTGGAGTGTCACGGTTTTGTGTGATAAACCACACCCATTATTTCCTCAGTCATTCTCTATGTTGCTGCTAATGTGGATCGACTGCCTGGCACGTCCTGCTGGTCGAGGGATGAGGCTCTGGTTTTGAAGTGGGGCTGCAGTCTCAACCGGAATGTTGACGAGAATTTGTCTGATTTCAAGGTACGTGGCTAATTAGGTTAAACAGTTATAGTCAGCTTAGTTTTAGCTTAGTCAGAACAATGAACTATTGCACACTGCACTGTATGCAGTTTGTGGTTTTGTAAAAAACAGTTCACTATTGGTCTGGTGAGCTATGGCTGTGGAACGCAGACTGCAGGCAGAGCAGCTGAAGATTGCATTTCAGCACATTTATATTTATTTAGTTTTTGGAGAGTGGAAATCTGATTTTCTTCATCTTCAAGTACCAATACGAGAACTAACCTTAAAAAGCACCCTATTTGTTTGTTTTAGTTTTGTCAGATATCCTAATTCCTTTTCCCCGTTACTGCATGTGTCACAATCAAACCGAGTGTCAGTGGGAATGAAAGGCAGATATGTGAACTCATTAGGAACATACTTTTGTCACAGGAGGTGCAGGAGAAACAGCTTTTCAGGCCGTTGGGTTGGTTCATGAAGGTCCCTGTCTTACAGGGGCCACACCGTGTGCCTGACTGTGACGTGCAGTCTCTTATAACAACTGTACCTGTTCAACACAAAAACACACTGTCAGCATCACGTTATCACCACGACATAGATGGAAAATAACAGTGACAAAAAAGAACACAAGATAATGTATGACAGACCATGGCTTTGGTTTCTGAGGAGCCTATCACAGCTTGAACTAAAATGTCAAGATTGCCTTTAGCTTGTTTACTTTTACACATTTCATTTCAATCAGTCAAACCACCAACATCCCTTTGGATTCAACTTGACCTGCACATATCAGTTTGTGTTTCCTTGCATTCCAAACCCCTACATAACCAGCAGGAAAAATACTTACAGCAAGTCTAGATTTTGCTTAGACATAAGATCATATCCACGTCCGAGGTCGTATAAAAAACTACGTATGTGTGGTTTTCTGTGTAAACTTGATCTTTGAAATCTAATTTGCTTTAGAAATTAAGAAAACATGTTTGTTTTGTACAGAGCCAACAAATGTCACATCATCATGATTTAGTTTTTTAATAAATCATATCACGATATCTGTCACAATAATTACAATTTGAAGTTTTTACCATATGGTTCAGCCCTACATGATGACATTCTGGTGTACTTTCCGCTATGTCACAGTGACTCATATTTCTCTAGTCAGTTCTTGAGTAAGAGGTCGGCTGTAAACAACATGCACTCAGCAAATAATATGCACACCATAATGTGTGGTACTGGTAGACTGCTGTGCTCTCCTACGCTGTGATACGTGGTAAAGAAGAGGAAACAGAAAAGGTCAGAGAATAAAGTTAATATGAAATGTTCTGTTTATGTTGTATGTGCATACTATTTAAATAATGCTACACAAAGGAGCTAAAACATTATTTTGATAAATGAAATCTTATCTTCTTTAGGAATTTCCCCTCATTATTCGTGGAGTTTGGGTTTTGCTATTTTTGGGGAAGCAGTTAAATTAGCATATTTCTGCCTTTGTGAGTACAATGTTAAGTCTTGAACTTATATGGCACACTCATTTCAGTTTTTACTAGTTTTTAGCTTTGTTTATGTGAAAATAAATGTAATGCAAAATGAAAATATAAACAACGAAGGGGGCAGAACAATAACAAAATATATAAAACAAAGGGCAAACAAGAACATGAGTTTGTCGTGCTTGAATACACACGAAGGCCCACTCTTAAATGTCTCACAACACATTTAACTAAATATCACACAATACTAACGTTAAATAAACATGTGTACAGCCCTGTTACACGGTATCACAATGTTAATGTCTGTCCTCTGTCAAATGAAAGATAATGTTACACCCACAGTTGTAAAATGGCTACTTTGTTGAATGGCCGCATTGTGTCATTGCTGACTATATATACTGCCAATGCTTCAGACAGAGTGGTACCTGTGTTGCACCTCGGACAGCACAGTCCATCACTTGCAGCATACTCCGTGGGTCCACAGTCCGGTACCGCGAGGGCGGTCAAACACCCTAATAAAGA
>NW_023339707.1:1494091-1497600 GCF_004916995.1 Morone saxatilis | reverse complement strand
TAGCTAACGCCAGTTATGCTAATTTCAGTTTAGGTTAGTTTACCGTTAAGTAACGTTAACTAGCTTAACTTACTTACCGAAGATAACCAACGTCAAAAGCATGATAACGCGTGCTATCACATGGTTTTATTAAGTTTTGGATACAGCAGTTCAGTTATTAGTTTATAAAGTGGTAACAAAGAAACTGACGTTATCTAGCTAGCTAGCCAGTTAGGAAGCAGCTAGTACCGGGAACCCCCGAAGAACCGTGTGCAACGGGACTTCCGGGACTGTGGTTTGTGTGTATTCTATCAATGCTAGTGCAGCTTTCACTGAGGAACACTTCAATTCTGGTAAAACCGAGACCGCATAAAAGCCACACTGCAGCGACCAACAACAGCTGGCTGTCAGCCACTTCAGGACTCAAAATAAGTTAGCCGCTTATATATATACAGCTACACCGGGGGGGCTGACCGCAGAGCAAAGAAATAAACCCCAAGAGGTCCTGGCTGCAGACCTCCACTGTGAGGTCGCTTCCGGTGCAGGCTCCACTGTCAGTACACCTCCACTGTCAGGACAGGAAATGCACGGGATACATTTCAAAATAAAATCGGGAATGCACTTCCGGTTGAATCGCTTTCCTCACAAATGCATTAATTAGTAAACAATATGACGTAAAATCTATCAATTCCTTGTCTATAGTATATATCGTTTTTATTTATATAGTAAACTTTTGTTTTGTCATTTTTGTTCTGTGTGTTCGTTTTATGTTGTGCATGAGCCCCAACGTGGGCATTTTGATTTATTCTGTCCAAATCTAGGACAAAAAGACATCCATAACTTGTATTAATTCAAAGAAAAAAATAAAGCTTTTGTTTTGGACAATCATGTTCATGTTCAATCATGTAGCCTTTGTCTTTTTCAAAACACTTCTCATTAATGATTGCCATATATGTAGACTAATATACACTGTACTGCGTAACTTTACAACTTAGTCATTATGAAAAACAAACGGTGGGTGATATGACTCGGGGCTCAGTTGTCTTTGTAGCCTACTATGAAGCTGAGGATCTTGAAAAGAGAAGGTCAAATAGTTGATCAATGAAAACAATGTAGGGCAGGAATAACATTGGTCAGTGCACACATTTTCTTTTAAGTTATTACTCATTCATAAGCCAACATCTCATAAGATGTCATAGGCCTATACATTTTATTGTGTACTATACAGTATATACAGTACTTCACTGCCTTTTCATTATCATTTAACTTTGACTTTATTGCACTGCTCTTTCTCTATCAGTTTATCTTTTTCTTCATTCTCTTTTCTTCTTGTTGTCATTATCTCTGTATTGTTTGACTTCTTCTTAACCCACATAAACCTTGACTCATTGTTTGGTTCTATTGTCTATGCCAAATTATGTTCTTGTGCTGCTGGAAAACCAAGTACCAATAGATAATACCCTAAATCTTGATATCTACAGTATAATCCAAGTGAATTATTAAGTGATCAATGAGAACAAAAAAAACACACCAAGTCACACAACATGATCAAATGTTCTGTAGCTATTTAATCTTGAACATAAACTCAGTCATCTGTGTGATATTCACAATAGGCCAAATTATTTCTTTTGTCCATTATTTCCTCACAGAATATCCACATGTCCTCAGTGGTGTGAAGTAAATTTGAAGGGCTCCAGGGATTAGACTCTTTTCATAATTTCCACTTCATCTTTCCACAACTCCCATACTGCAGACAGCCTCAGCCTGGTTCTCTCATGGACAGAACATCAGGCAGGTCCACTTGGCAGAAGAAACAGTTGTTGTTGGCCTCAACCCACATCGCTGCATAGTCTGCACCCAAAAATCCATTCAACCGAGACTGATTGAGACCTCACCGCTGCTGCTCTTCTTCCTGAAAATAATATAGATAAAGCAAAAATGATGAGTTGTAATAAATTCAAAACACAAGCTCCAAAAAAGAAAAGAAAATAGTCCATCAGTACCCTTCCTCTATATGTCTAGGTGCGACATATTAGAGAGCTCAACTATTGGATTTCCACCAAGATCAGGCATTGATCTAAACACTATTATTTTTTAAAGAACTCGGAAGCAGGTCTCGAACTTAACTCGTGAATGGCAGTATTTTCTTAAGCGACCCCAACAATCTGCAGTACAAACTATCGGAAAAAAGTTGGTCAAAAAACAACAGTGCGGAAATAGGAACTGCGCTGGTTTATCAGACCTGAAACAAAAGACAAACTCAGATGGAACTCAAACAAATTAAAAGTCTGACCTCAGTTATGTCCATCACCTTACCTACTTTCATCCAGCCCTAAACACGGGTGGCGCCTCACTCGCAGGAGAGGCCCCCCCCCCTTTGATACATCTAGTCAGCAGAGGACCAAAACAGCTTTCACCTGGCTCAAAAAAATTATTAACACAATAGCAATATTAAACAATACAACAACAATTCTATCTTAGTTCAAACAAATTCACAGCTCATCAAATATCCAACAAATCATATATGCTGCTCTCAACCTTACCCAAGGAACTCTAAAAATTTTCCATAAGTGATGATCATCACCCACTACACCAAACTCAATCCACTCCATCGCACAATAGTGGCAATAGTCCATCTCGAACTGACTGGAACTGACTTGCAGCTATGTTTGCAGCAGCGTCTCTAAATAACCTGCAGGCATTCCTCACCACACCTCCGCACTCGACACACTGACGAATCTAAAAAGAGAATATTAAAAGAATAGCATTCATTTTGAATTAGTACAATGAACGTCAATATAATATGTATACAAGCTCTGCAAAACTTAAAGACACTCTCAGTCTTTGCTTTCATCAGCGCAATAATCCACAACCTCATACGCGCACTAAGTGCCAAGCGTACGCCTCGCTGAATGAGGCTGTACTAATCATGTAAGCAGAAGTACATAATGCCAATATAAGAACCAAAACCCCAATAACTAGCACTACGGGTCATGAACCAGTCGCATTCTCTCAATGACTAAAACGATACTTCAAAGTGAAAAAGTGGATAAACACAATCAACCTTAAAATAAACGAAATACACAACCAAAAACATACTGAACGTAAGTTTAGTTGTTTAATGATTAAAAAACCAATTAATTATCACTCAAGTCAATTACAAAAATAAAAGTACATAGATGCGTGCTCACGAAGCATGTCATAAGTATTTCTTCAGATAATTCTCAGTATACTATTTGTAAATACTATTTTTTATAGCTCTTCGTAGTATACAACAGACGCGTGGCACAAATTAACTAAACATGCCATGGTGATCTACATTATTGATCCACTATATGCCACACTCACAACAGGTAACATCATCAAATTAGATATATCATAGATGACACAGCACAACACAAAACCAACAACACCTCACAACAACCCAAAACATCGACTTACAAAGAACTCACTAATCACAGAAATCAAAACAAGACCTACAGCCCACATATAACACCTAATACTAGCAATATACTCAAAAACAAAAGTAA
>NW_023339707.1:1490187-1494066 GCF_004916995.1 Morone saxatilis | reverse complement strand
CCTTGTATTTGAACTCCTCCTCCTAAGGGAATTTCATCAGATCTAGCTCAAAATTCTGTCGTACAGACAGAAAATGTTGCTGATGTAAAAGTTGTGCTATGTGGTGCATGTATGTTGAAGGGTGTGTCCGTGGTTTGCCGTCCAAAGTTGGGCCACGTTGAATTCGGCAGCTTTTCAACGATTTTTTGCGTGGCCTCTTGAATGCTTCTCTCAGGGAACTTTCATCAGATCATACCTTCAAAATTGGTCCAGTAAGCTCCAAAGTAGTCTCTGCCTGATTAAAAGTTTGCCTAATTTGTGGCATGTACGTTGAAGGGCGTGTCCGTGGTGTGCTGTCAAATTTGGCCAGGGTTGAATCGAACTCACCTGTGAGGCATTTCCGGCATTTAGGCTTCTGTTTTAACGAACTCCTCCTACAGATTTTATCAGATTGACTTTCAAATTCGATCACTGCAATCTAAAACACATTGTTGATCAAAAGTTTTGCTATTTGTAACCTGTACGTTTAACCGGTGCCGTGACGACGTGTCGAATTCCGCCCGATTGCCACTAAAAACAGATAGTGCTCCTATGTTTCAGTGTTACAGTCCCACCCTGAAGCACATAACTCACAACTTCAGGTGTAGCATGGTCCAATCTAAATGAAACTTCACAAGTTTGGATAACAGTCCCGTCCCTGACACATCTACCTGACAATGATTCAGATATATGATAGCGCCACCTACTGCACAGGAAGTAAAGCGCTGCATAGCGCGACTTTGATCTGATTTACGTAAAAGTTTCATGTTTTGGTCCGCACATGTCACGCCTGCACGTGATGCGGCCGCAGCACACCCCGAGTTGCGTGGAGTGCGAGGGCCCGCTCATCTCTGCATGCAGCTTTAATTGTATTTATTATTTTTTTACCTTTACCTTTAAATGAGTGCTGGACAAAAACAAAAAGCAAAATCAAGTAAAGTACCAGTATGCTACATTAAAACGTAATCATTCCAGGGCTTGAGTGAATGTGCTCAGGACCTTTACCTCACAACCCTGGTCGTAGGTATTGACCTGTTTCTAGGTTGTCCCTGTGCTTTTTGTGAGTGTGCTCTGTACCTGTGAAGATCTTGTGTAAACCTGTTGTCCTCCTTACTAGCTGGATGAATGGGCTCGGCCTGCTGACTCTCTGCTGCTGGTTGGCTCCTCCACAACATCCTGCAGCTTAAAATGCCTGGGCTTTCTACTAATCAGAATTCAGGCTCTTTTTAGTGATCCAGATCATTTGGTCTGCTCTTTCTGCTCCCAGACAGCTCTTCATTAATTCTTATTAGTATGTGTGCACATGTATCACTTGAATTATTGTAACAATATATTATTACATTAGCATAATTACATTGTTAATGAAATTATCCTAAACCTTATGATTTCCAGAAGACCATAATTTGACATTAGGAGAAACTGCAGTGGCTGCAAAACACAAAAAACACAAAAGGACCAGTGTTTGTTGTTGTTGTCCGTTCTAGGCTACTGTAGAAATATGGCAGTTCAATGTGATGGAGGCGACCTGCGGCATCTGTAGATAAAAATGCAATATTTTATTAACACAGATAGAACTAAGATATTTTATTGATCCCCGGGTGGGAATTGGGTTACATTGCATTTGCTGAAGTTGCTAAACAAAAAGAAATTAAGAATAAAATGTATGCGGAAATATGTGCATCATACTACAGTATATAACAATAATATATATAAAAGATAGAAAATATGTATGTAAACAAATGTGTGCATTATACTACACTATATAACAATATATATAAAAAAATTGAAAATGAGAGTAAGGATGCAGAGACATTTGCATTTTACTGCAGTATAATATATATAAAAATAGAAAATAAGGATAAGAAAAAAAATAAGTATATAACAACAATATATGTTATTTTTTATATACAACAGCAGCAGCAATGTAATAAATTAATAATGCTGAGAACGGCATCTGTGAATATGTATACTCACTGTGTGGAACAGAACTGCATATCCACTGCCAGTTTTTCCCCTGTTGTAATTGCAGGGTGCGTTTATTAGGCACCTGGCTGCAGACCTCCACTGTCAGGACGGAAAGTGCAGACTTTTTTTTAGGGGGGAGGGGAAGTGAGGACCTTTAAACGCCCATTTTACCTGCCTTTTAATTCGAGGGAGACCAGCGACAGCATATGTCCCGAGTAGCGAATTACCTCGCAAATAATTCGCAAATTACCGAATGTTACATGTCAGTTTGGGTTGTCGTTTTGAAGCTAAGTTAGATAACGTCAACGTTAACTTTCACCAATGGCGGTTAGCATCAACACCTTAAATTCTCAGGGATTATTAACTTTTTAGTGCATAACGTAAAGTAACTGTTCACATTTGTTTGTATGTAACGTTATAAAACATTTTTGTAAACTCTCCTTGCATTAGGTGGGCATAGTCACAAAGTTGAAAACGTGTCTTTCTGAACTCACAAACGTGATATGTGAGACAGCCAAGCTACCAACACGATGCAACACACCAGGATGTTTTGCCAGAGGTCGACGAGCTAATTAGTGATATCACCTGTTTAAGTGCACAAGTGGAATCAAAATGTGGCAGAACTACATGGCACATTTTTATTTTATTTTTCCACCTCTGTTGTATACTACAGTATATAAACAAAACAAATAGTAACTGAAATTACTGAGAAATAGCATGCTTCTGCACCATCAGTACTTTTATTTTTGATACTTGAGTATATTTTGCTTTTAACATAACATACTAAATTACTTCAGTGTCTTGTTTTAGCCACTTTCACTTAAGTACGTTTTTGAATGCCGGACTTTAACCCGTAGTGCAGTATTTTCATAGTCATTATTACTTCTGCTACATAAGTAAGGCCTCATTTACACTACCTGGCACTACCTAAGTGGCCATTTTGCCTGTAAGCAAAGACAATCTTAAGCCCCCAATCTTAAGTTTGAGCGTGTATACATTAATTTGAATTGACAGTTCATGTACTATAATTCAAACATGATGCCAATATTACTAATCCCAATCTTAGCAGCATCATTCAATATGTATACCACAAAACCCCACTTCATCCAGTAGAAACAAGCCTGCAGCACCAACCTCGAACGCCATCGCCACACAAAACCATGTGCAGTCAAGTCTACCAGTCCAGTCAGGATGGACATAGCCACTATTCTCGCCGACCAAACAAAAACCAAGGTCCAAGAGTACACCCACCCAACTCACCATCCGGTATATCTCCTTCATGAAACAAAACTTTAGACCTTTAGAGGCTCCGAAAGACGCAAAGATTTTGATATAAATTGAGTGACATGAAAAATTCGATTAACAAAAGACAACTACCAAAATAATAAATTAACTACTTACTCCATATTATCTTCCAATAATGTTCACAACTAACTTATATAATGAAGCCAAATGGACACACCTTGTAATAATCGACACACTGGAACACGACAATCAAATGAATCCAAAAAAGACCCTCCCTGGAAAAGACTGAAAGTACCCACCAGTGTACATCATTATTCTTACCAAATTACCGGCTCGATGAAAAAGGAAGGTGGGATGACATTAAACTGAAGGTCAGACCATTTAATTTTCGTTGAGATTACCAATCTGCAGTATATAAATTTAACATTTAATGTAAGCAAGAAAACCCAAGCCATTATACCATCTCATCCCTAATTTAATTTACATTAATAACCAATCTTTATTTATCCAAACCATGATACAGGCCAAATATGTACCAGAACGGGGTCGCTTTAAAGAATATGCATTTTCACAACCTTACGGATCAGACCTCCGCTCGTCGCAAACAAAAACCAAGTTAAAAACATTACCAACACCAAAAAACAGTGCTCT
>NW_023339707.1:1484731-1490162 GCF_004916995.1 Morone saxatilis | reverse complement strand
TTAAACAGCAATGATCAGGTTTGTGTGTTTTTATCAGTGGGACTAGTAATGATAGAACTGATCTCCTTGCTGAGCTCACTGCTGCCCTCCATCTCTCTTTTTCTGCCACAATGAAATCACATTTCCACTGGGTAGTATGTACAGCTTTTCTTATTCTCCAACCTATCAAATCCATACCAGACAGGTCCTTTAAGCACATGGTTCCTCATGAATTAAGAAACTGGAGAAACTGTTCTTTCAAAGTAAAGTAAAATGACAATTAAATTACCTTGTACATTTGATAAAGATTTCATAAAGACTAAAGATGGTGGAGTGAAGAAGTTATAAACAAAGTAGCATGTTGGTCTGCAGTAGATTAAGTGGAATAATAGTTCTGTGTCTCCATATGTAACGCTTGTATTTTTGACGGGTCTGGGTTTGAATATAAAAAGATGGTACAATAAACAAATTACAGTTTTGTTAAACACTTGGAGATTCTACTTTTTGGACTCTACAGAGGTACGGTCTGGTATATCCACAGGGTAGGACACACACTCTGTCAACCAGTGACAATACAATCAGGGACATAACGTGTGGGGTACTTTGCTATTAAAAGAGTAACTAAACCTTGTATAAAAAACATATATATGTATATGAGTATTTAGTAGTGGTGTTGATTGATACAGGTCCACATATTGACATCTTAGTGCAAAGCATTTGAATTCTACATAACCCCCTACTCCTATAAAACCTCTCGCAGCTCTGCATACTATGGCCTGAAGCCTACACTGTCCCAGAGTTAGCCTCTCTGAGCCACTGGCTTAGCTGACATTACAACACAGAAACCTTTACACATGGCCATGAATGTGCTTCTAGCTTACAGTGGATAGTGTTACCTCTTGTGTCACACACTCCATAGCCACCTATATGATTCTCTCTGCTGCATTTTTTTTTTAAACACATTTTATTGTTTTTAAGCAGAGATAATACAAAACACAGAAACAAGATCCCCCACCCCAACCAATTAGACAGCACATGCTATACAAAGTTAGACAAAAATAAAAAATAAAAAGGTGAAAATAGTCATATTGACCAAAACAATAATAATAATAATGACATGATGAAAAAGTACAGTTCTAGTTTGTTTCCAGTCCGCAGTATGTAATCATGAGTTCAGGGTAACCAGTCATCGGCAGCCTATCTGTGTCCCTCAATTTAAGGGGTTGCAAGGGGAAGTCTTATTCCATTCAGAAAACTGTCTGCCCCACAATAGCAGATTTTTCAGATCTGCAGGTATATAATCTAGGAAGGGCGTCCAAATTTTAAAAAATAACTCCTATTAAAGACCTCCCTGTACCAAAGGGTGACACTAGGTGGAAGAGTTTTGATCCAGTTTTTCAGTATACATTTTCGAGCAACTAGAAGTAGTTTTTCAAAGAGCTTATAATGTGATGCAGTGAGATGCAAGTCCCTAGAGGGAAGGCCTAGGAGGAAAACCCCAGGGTCTTTCTTGATTTTTAATTTAAATAAAAAAAATTAAAATAACAAAATAAAATAACAGGAGTAATATGCAGCCTGTAAGTATCTTGTACTGAGTTTCTCTCAACCGGTTACAAGTAAATGTGGACCTGATCAGGCGTATCGTTGCCTGCCAATCCTCCTCAATATATTCATTGTTCAAGTCTTTTTCCCATCTATGAGAGATGTCTGGTAAATGGTATGAGACTGAAGAACCAAGAAGTGAGTAAAATTATGCTATAGAATGTTTTCTGTGTTTGCTCTCTCAGCAGCACTGTAAGAGATGTTAGTAGAGAAAGAAGTGGTCTGTGAAGACACAAAGTGCCTAATCTGTAAATACCAAAAAAAATGGTGCTTGGTAATATTGAATGTCTCCTGTAACTGCTGGAAGGACAGTAAGGTATTATCTCTCAATAAATCGCCAATTACATGAATTCCCTTGTCCCTCCAAGAGAGGAACGTGGGTGAGCTGACACCTGCAGGAATTTTGACGTTACGGAACACGTAAAGACTTCAACATTTCTTCTTTCTCCAGTATTTAGATATATCATCATATCACTGATACTTGTTGTAAATGATAAGATCCTTCGCCTTTTACTTCTGAATTTATCTTCTTGCTTCAACTCGTGATTAAGCTCCATGGGAGTAAGTGGTCGTGTGCATTTTTAAAGTCTCTAGAAGAGAGAGAGCTCTAGCTTTCTTCACTTTCAGATTAAAGGTTAAATTTTGAATTTTTTTTTAGAACCCAAAGTTCAAAGGAAACTAACCCCAGTGACAACCTGGAACTTTCAACCAGCTGTTTCTGACCAACCCAGTATTCTTAGATGAAGGAAGCAACGACGCCACAGCAGACGAGACCCAAGCAGATACACTTTATTAATGCCCCTAGGGAAATACACACACAAGCACACACACAGGCTGAAATTGCGACACTTTCATGCCCTTGTGGACCATGCAAAAGGGAGAAGAGAATGGTGGAGTGATGGGGCTGCCACGTTAACAGACCCCATGAAGCAGTTTTCTGGTCTCGATGGTTGATGTTAGAGATGTTCCAATACCATTGTTTCCATCCTTGATACCGATTCCGATATCATTTGCTGTGGTATCGCCCGATACGAGTACCGATCCGATACAGGTATGTTATAAAAAAAAAAATTATCATACAAAAAATACGCTGCATGACTGTGATATGATTTATCGATCTGTGGTAAGGCCTGCTCAGGTTAAACCCTTAGTTAAAACATGAATAAATCAGCAAATTCAAGCCATTTATTTTTAAATACAACGTAATAAAAAACAGTAGTGCAACAGCAACTATAAAAAATAAATCTAGGAATTATAAATTTTAATAATATATATATACTAATATACTTATATATAATAATATATAGTTATAGTAATAATATGATATGATCATGAATTCATCATAATTAAATGTAATCAGCCACAAGAACAGGGTTTATCTCCAGACAATAATTCTACAGGATTTTGTCTTTATCTTTTTGTTGCTTTTTGGCCTGTTCTGCTGGGAATTTTCTCTCGCTTGGAAGGCAGCTTCCAGAAGTTTGCGCTGTGGCTCGTCCTTCTTTTTCTCCTTTTGTTTTAGAAAATTCTCGTGCTCTTTAGGTGACGGCTTTCAGTGTGTTCATTTAAATTGCTGTGCGTTAAAAAAACACTCGTGCCACCCCCTTGAGATTTTATCTTTGCACACGTTAACATGTCGCAGTCTTACTATGGTGGGAGATTCAGTGCGAAATATTCCACACGCTGAGCATGATAGTCTACTTACCTTAGCTTCAAGCCCTCGCGTCAACCGCTCTGACACACGTGTGTGTCTGTTGTGTCTTCATGTGATCAATTCTTCCTCGTCCCTCTAAAACAGCAGCTGCAAGTTGCAGCCACAGCCCCACTGTTTTAAGAGCGCGAAGAAGAACTGTACCAGACTTAACGGAGCTAACTAGTAAATAATTAACTATTAATTACATAAATGACGTGTACTCGGATGCGGTGCCTGACTCCAGTACTCGCCATACGATGCCAAGCCATTTTCGCAGTATCGAAAGTCATTATTCCGGATACTGTATCGGAATGGGGAACAACTCTTAGTTAGTTGCCTTGCTCACAGGCAACTCAGCAGTCGCACAGGAGTATCCCAAGCAAGTCCCTACACACTGAGCTAGTCTGCCACCCCAACCAATGAGACTCTCTGTATGATGTCATCCTAACAGCTTTGATCCTTCATATGATTAATCTCTGCTGAAACTGTTTCGTGTCTGTACAGAGAAGAGCATTAACAACTACCCGATGCTCTGACTGCAAGTGCTGGAATCATTAATGCAGATGGAACATTTCCATCCTGTCAGCCACACACACAGTAAGTTAAGCTTCACATCAGACACCTGAATTCTGTCCAACAGCAGTGAATCATTGATCCTACTAATGTTCTGTAAAAAAATCTCCCTTCGTCATGTCTAGATGTGAATTCAAAGAAATGCGTCTGCTACTAAAAGCAGGAACTGTTTCAACTGATGCTGAATTGAGAACAAATTCCAAACTCAACAGAGACTGTGATCGGTGTTTTGTGCAGCATCTTGCTTTTTTATTAATTGGAGGAGCTGTAGTTTGTATTGTTGACGAGAAAGGATATCCAAAAACATAAGTATGATTTTTTCATTTAAACAAAAACACTATAATGTTTTTTGATGGTTAATAATATTGTGTGCACATCAATAAGTGTTGAATTGAGTCTGTTTTTATTGTTAGGTTTTATTACAAGAAGAAGAAAATTAATAAGAATGCCAATCGCGGTAAATGTTTTGTACTCTCTTTACTGTTATTACTGGATCTACTTTACTGTATGCTACAGTAGTAAGGAGAAATATTTATTTCAACTAATGAAATGATGTCACTTGTTATGATTATTTAGGTAGAAGAAACATCAGTGATGTTTCAGACCAGAGTCCACAGCAGCAGGTAAGAACAGAGTTGGTTCTTCCATGTAAAATGTTCATTGACTGACTGGAGGCCTACATCTCTAATGCTTACCCTGACAATATAATATAAAAATGTTTTCTGTTCAACTCCTTTGTTCTGAGGTCACTGGACCATCCTGTTAAAACAGATAAATGGAGACACACTCTGTTCCTCCACGTGCCTCCCCAGAGCTAGCAACATGTTTACTGTCCTGGAGGAAACTTGGTAATCTTCATCTCCTCCACCTCCAGAACTCTTTCTCCCTAAACCATGCGCCCAGGCACATGCTTCAGAACTTGGTTAAACAGGGAGGATCCAGTACTTCCTCGCCCTGTTCCAGATGTTCACCCAAGCGAGAACCTCAGGGAACACGTTCCTGCTTCCAGCTGCCTTCTGCTTCACCTTGATTTACTAACGACCCTCCATCGTTCTCAGACGTTAAGAAGAGATGGCAAAAACCGTTTGGTTTCCCAAGGTGGCAACAGGTCGATTTATAACAGATAAATCATTACTATTCTTAAACAGTGATCCCCATGCAGAAGCTGTAGTTATTCATGTCGGTGACAAAACACATTCCTCTTCAGCAGTACGGAGCTACTAAAGCAGGTTAATCATTCTCAGCATGTTGTTTCTAAATCTTCTAGTCCGCTCCCGCAATCCAAACAAGGCATGGTAGCGTATTCATCGATTCGAGTTTAATAACTTTAATTCAATCAACTACGCATGAACCTGGTGACAATTTGAATCTATTCTGGACACACCAAAACTTTTTTAAAAATACGGATGGTTATCCATCCTATTTTTTTGGTCACTATATGTACGACTGACAAATATAAATAGGTTTGAAATTACTGCTTTGTGAGACTGAACAATCATTTCCAGTACTTTGTCAACTTTTATACAAGAAGCAAAGAATTCCAACAAGGTTGTTATAAAAAATTGTCTGCATTATTTTTTTTTT
>NW_023339707.1:1484475-1484706 GCF_004916995.1 Morone saxatilis | reverse complement strand
CAAATCTGATCTTTTATTTGCTACAGCATGTTTGTTGCAGTTTGGGCTTTTCCGCTAGCAGCCACATTGAGACCAGCATCCCTGATATTACCTATGGCTCAAATCAATGATAAGTATGGCTGGTGTGTCTGTTTCAGGGCTTGATCTGCATTTTTATAATGGTCTGCATGTAACTGTTTTCAAATTAGAAAGAAAAGAAGATTTGTATTTAACCCAAATACAATGCATGTT
>NW_023339707.1:1484136-1484301 GCF_004916995.1 Morone saxatilis | reverse complement strand
CCATAATAACATGTTAAAAAACATTAATTGAATGATCAGTTACGGCCACATTTTAGGCTCAGTGACAGGCTTAAGTAAAAAAAGAAACGTGGAGTGTAATTGAAAAAAATCCTCTGACATTTTCAGTGGCAAAAGTATTCAAAGTGGGAAACAAACCCAATAAAA
>NW_023339707.1:1483838-1484005 GCF_004916995.1 Morone saxatilis | reverse complement strand
TCTTCTGGGTTATTGTGTTGCTATATTGCTAGATTTTGGAATGACAAGATTTCTTTACTACTCCTTTAGCTCTCTAATCCTTCTCCTTCATGTATCACAAACAAGAAATGGGGCACTGATAGATAGTTGTGTGTCCAGTGAGTCACACCTTCCTAAAGCTAGTGTTT
>NW_023339707.1:1481439-1483822 GCF_004916995.1 Morone saxatilis | reverse complement strand
TTTGTCCGTTCTGGGCTACTGTTGAAACATAGCCGTTCAACATGGTAGACTCCGTAGAAGCTCATTCTAAGGTAATGAAAACAATTCTTATTTTCAGGTTGTTATACACTCATGAAAACATGAATATTATATTCCATTTCTGTCAATAGATCCTCGTAAATGTTACACACTGGACTTTTAATTAGACCTGACGTTATTGTAATTTTACAGTGTAGAGTCAAGTATAAAATAAACATGGAGTCAGAGAAAACAGGAGAGAGAATATGATAGTAAACAATTAAACAGACTGCCATGAGAAGAAAAAGAGGAAGAATATACTAGAAGAAAAACAAGAAACGTCAAGGTTTGGCCGGTGGTTATTAGACAGAATTTCTCTTCCTCATTCTCAGGAATGTCTACTGAAAAGAATGTCACAAGACAGTTTATGACTTGACTTGAGTTTATGACAAATTTAACATATAAAGCATTCCAAAAAGTATTTATAAAGTTCATAGCTTATGTATATGGTATGAACATTTAATAATAGTGGTATTCTTTTCTATATTTTAGCACTGTTCTATAGAGAAATTGTTTGATAAATAGTTCCGTTACATTAATAATTTATGTGCTCCATATAATTATTTCAGTGGCTTTGTACTGTTGAACTACTTAATTTGTTCTCTCATGATTTGTGCCCTTGAGATACTGGATTAATTGACCCTTCCTAACCCCAACCCTTTTGGAACCTGGTTAACTTTCTCCCTTCCTGTAGGTTACTTAAAAACCTATGCTAGGTTTGTCTATATTGAAAACCACATTTTCGAAGATAAAAGTGTTTCGCTATTTTTTTGCTAACATTAGCTAACATATGTCGCTTTTATGTTTTAACCATCTTTAAAATGTGGTTGTCTTTTCAATATCAATATCAGTCTTTATTGTCATTTTCACAGTATATACAGCATTTATAGCATTTTACATACATAGAGAGCCTAGCACATAGCATATCTCAGTACAGTAAAGGAGAAAGTTGAAAAAAGATCAAAAAGGGACGGGACTTAGGAAGGGTCATTTTCCTTAAATTGATAGCATTTAGTTATTTAGATTGTTTGCAATAAAAACTTTGATGATACTGCAGTTGTCATTCAGCATTCTGGAGCACCTTCTTGTTGCTCTCTACCTTGAATGCAATTTCAGGAAATTGATAAAAAGTATCATTTTCCTAAACTGAAGGAACGATTTATTTATCTCTGCAGTGCTATGAAGCACTGATTCATCATACTGAGGTATCTCACACAGACACACAGGTAGATAAATTGTTAAATATAGATGCAATACTTAATGGTAAAAAGTCAAGTTTTTCTTTTCCTAATCTCGAACCCAACATCAGGAGGCATTCCTGTGGAGTGTTATCAGTGATATTTGGCAAGTTGGACTCCAGTTGGGGAATTGTGAAGTTCTCATCAGTTTGTGAAGCCAGCTGTCCTGAGATTGTCCGGATATATTTTTAAATTACTGTGTTAACATTTGCAAGACAAGGTGGCTGGCAACAAACAAGAACAAAAACTTTGATTGAGTTGTTTTCTGATTTGCAGTCTCCAGTGTTCCAGAAGTATCACCGTTGGAGGCGACTTTTGTGAGGTCCTTCAGCAGAACCTCCACCGGGTAATGATCACTAACCTCCAGTGCCTGAACAGAAACCACAGAGGAAGCTGTTTAGCACAATTCTGTAGAACAGAATTTGGCCTTTATGTAGTTCTTTACATATTTTACTGTTTTAGTTCTCTTTGTGAAATTGTTTCACATTTACATGTTTATACATGGACACACAGCCTGTTACCTGCTCCTCTGTGAGTTGGTATTCCATTTGGAAGTTGAATGGTTTGGCTGAAGAAGGCACAATTGCTCCGGCAAAACTTTCCCCGTGTACGACGATCCTGTTGTAACACACAGAATGGACGGACCAAAATACATATTTTACTGGTGTTTTCTCATTTTCTTACTTGAAAGATGAAGAGGTAAGAACCAGCATTTAAAACAGTTTAATTTCAGTGGAGTTGCTTTGATCAGCAGGGCCTGGTAAAGGCCTGGTAAATCTTCAAGCTCAATTTTGGTGAACTGACACAGGACTTTGCATCATTGACACACCAGAAGATGTATGGATTGTAGCCCGTTATGAGCCACAGGGCAAATGGTACAAAAATGTCTTTTGAAAAAACTCTAACTAATTTTACCATTAATTTATCACCAAGCTCATATAAAGTACTGTACCACTCATATCTGGTTACCTTGTTAGGCTGCTGGATTTGCAAAATCACATGAGGCTCCATTTTGCAAGGCTATGTGCAGTAAGATGCAGCGAGAATGACTTTTCAAAAACAAGAATGGTGGCTGCTAAAGATGTTAG
>NW_023339707.1:1477158-1481362 GCF_004916995.1 Morone saxatilis | reverse complement strand
GAAAAGTTGCTGATCCTGACTGCCTTCAGTAAGAGTTTGACTACGTTATATGCGTATATATAGATATATATAGTGAAGTATTTTCGGAAAGTGCCTGCCCTTTTCCAAACAGTTTCCACGAAGATTTCCCAGATGGTGGTGTGTATCAAATGTTGAATTTTCTATTCATAATCGCCATTTAGTTAGCTCCCTGGGAAGTAATCAATAGATTTGTGACATTGAAAAAGGAAGTCAGCGAATGGGCTGAATAAAACTTTAATACAGCATGTCAGATAGATAGATAGAATGATACGATAGATAGATAGATAGAGACAGATTAGACGCTACTTCGCAAAGTCATCAAACTACATCTAAATGACATACTCTACATGAGTTTACCTGTCGTAGGCGCAGGAGGTGGTCGCTCGCACAGTGGTGTCAGTCTTTTCTGGAATGAGCCAATAGAGGTTCCTCTCTGTAATCAGGCGCACATACTTCCTGTTCTTCTTAGCAAGGTAGCCGCAGTCAGCGTTGAAGTCTCCGAGAAGCATCACGTTCTGCTCATATACACACACAACACTGATGGTAAGACTACAAAATCTTAAGCTGTGCATACACTGTATGTAATTTTTAGAAATTTAGAAAATCTCTCTGCAATTGTAGAGTCAAAGCTCACACTGTAACATGCGCCACGGCATCTTCAGACAGTCTGCTGGCTACTTTGTGCAGACGCAGTGAGATAAAATGCACAGACTTGGGAATTGACTCATGGCACTGCTTCAACTGTGTGAACATCCGAATGTCTATGGCTATTTGGGAGCAGTTGATCAGTCCCGGTACACTGCACGGCAAACAACGGCAAACGGATCTTAAATTCGGTCCGACTCTACAATGAGTCTTCAGCTGGGATCAGAAACAGCCAAATTGTACAATGCAAGCCAAGTTTCAATCGGCTGAACTTTGAACTTTGTGTCATTGTTAAAGTGTCCTATAGCTCTAGTTAGCATTCAGCAAAGTTAGCTTTTACCTCAGTTTTCCACATGTTCCTCACACGTTGCAAAACGTCATACAGTGCATCAAGCTCCTTCGTGGTGTTGGTTGGAGTGGTGTGCTGAGGTATGAGGACAAACTCCTTTATAACTGAAGACAAGAGCAGGCACAGGGAAAGGTGTTTAAACATCACCATGATTTTCATCATCATTAATGGGAATGTGTGAGCACTCACCTGTCTTGGGGGCTTTGAAGCGGACAACAAAAGGCTCTCTAGAGAAAGCATCAACATCTCCAGGCAGATCATCTGGGTACTGATACTCGCCAGTGACTGTCACTGCACCGGTCCTGCAACCATTCAGACTCACATATTATATACAGCCTGTACTTAAGATGTTTCAACATTTTGTTTGTTTTTATAATATATTGGGCTTTTAATTGATAGTGAAAGCTGAAGATAGACAGGAAAGGGGGACAGAGAGAGGGGATGACACACAGCAAAGGACCACAGCTCAGATTTGAACCATGGGCCGCTGCAGCAAGGTACGTGGGGCTCTACCAGGTGAGCTACATGAGCACCTGTTGTTTTTGGTGAGTCGAGCTACAAAGTGGCTCCAGTGCTCACCTGTAAACAAACACATACTGCTCCTTGTATGATTCAGACCTGCCCAGTCTCTCACTGGCCACAGCGTCATACACATGGTCAGTGTTATACCTGAATGTTGAAGAGACACATGCAGAAGAGTGGTTACAACTGTTAATGCGGTCATGACAGCTGTGTTGCACTGTAGTGATGAGACCGTGCAGTTGCGTGGTCTCAATGTGTTTGTGTTTTGAAAGCGAGTGATGGATCACCTGTTAAGGCTGTCAAGCAGCAGTGGTAAAGCTTTCTTCTCACTGTCTCTCACTTCCTGAAGCAAACACACATCACAGCGAGCAATGATCTGGAAAAGAAATCACAGGAATGAAAAAGTGATATACATAAAACTTATTATTGCGCTGCTATACACACATGACATGCCTTATCCCATAATCACTGACCAAGCGCACCCTTCCAATCTGGCGGTCTATTTAAGCTGCAAAATTTCCCAGCTCTCCCTCTGCTCTGTCAATGCCGCTGTTGCCCTGCATCCGTATTGCTGCTCTGTAAGCCCCACCACCACCCCAGCATCCACCTGTAGGCTCCAACTAAGGGTTTAGTTATTTGCGCATCACTTCCCAGTATCTCTATGTAAACATGACGATGAGGTCGGAGCCTAGACGCCAAAATCTAAATATGCTATACTGCTATAGTAAACATTTTAAATGTGAGTTGTCTGACTGAACTCCATCAAACAGAAACTAACTCATTCATACACATTCATACACTGATGTACATCAGGAGCAATTTGAGGTTCAGCATGTTGCTCAAGGATACTTTGACATGCAGCGAGAGGAGCCGGTGATCGAACCAACAACCTTCCGATTAGCGGAACGAACCCGCTCCGAACCTGTGAAAGCCACAGCAACCCTTATAAGTAATAAGTTATGCACACATGTTATATATTGTATTTATATATGTTGAGAAAGAGATGATTTCTGTAACATACAGTCAATGATTATCAGAAGGACTCTGTCTCTGTCTCACCCTGGTAAGAGTATGCATGACATTGCTCTTCTTGGACTTGGAATCCCCAAAGTGATGGAGGTTGAAGGCACAGATCCTAAAACCTAAAGCCCCTTGAATATCACACACACCCACGAGGAAGGAGAGTAGGAGGAGGGAAGAGGACCTCATGGCACAGAGCTGCAAGAGATGGTAACCTTGTGTGTGAAGACAAAAGCACATCACATTTGATTGAACAGTTGTGTGCACACAAGAACTGCAGAAGCTGCAGTAACTGTAAATACACTGTGGATTGCATTGTATTGCACAAAATCTGGACAAAAGCGAACGCTCCATCAGAACACATGAGACAAAACTGCATGTCAGCTGAGGACAAACACAGGCCTGACCACCGGACTCACCAAACTAACTCTCACATACACATTCTGTAGTATCCTGACATACAGTCATACACAGTACAGTGTATAATCTGCACATAATTGGTTGTGATTATAACGTTTAGAAAATGATTTGTTGAGATGAAGGTTGGGATAAGGTAAGAGTATGGTGAGGTTAGGGTTGGGGTAAGAATCACGTCATTTAATTAGTCAGTTATGGCTGAACAGATGCAAAAAAGAATGCTACCATAATATAAACCCTCACTCAAGACATATCCCAGAGTGCTGGAAACCTAATAGTGGTGTAATCAAGTAGTAGTTTTGCAAGTCCCAAGTAAGTCCCATATCAAGACAGACAAGTCCTAAACTTTTAATTTTAAGTTCAAAACAAGTCTTAATGTGCAATTTATCAAAGGTAATGCCATTTTAACGACAGTGATACTATATTTACACTGGGGTTATGTTGTCTGTGTGTCCAAAGTTAAACATTAACTGCAGACTAGATATAGACTCAATATACTCTGGTCTCAGTCCTATGTGCCTATGAGCCTCCTGTAGAGTCGCTGGTTCTGCACTCACAGTAAAGGCTGTTTTGCAAATGTAAGCATTTCCCCATAATTCCCCAGGAAGAGCTGGGTCTGGAAAGTTAATAGCTAATGCTAACTTTCTTGCTTTGTGGTAAAAGTGACTCACCACTTCTAGAAAATGGCAGCTTCCAAGCTGAACTGGACCTCTGTGGAGATTTTGTTTTTTATGCAAAACTGAACATCATTGGATGCCTAGACCAGCGGTTCCCAAACTGGGGGTCACCAAAGTTTTACAGGGAGTTGAGAGGCCTTTTTAATTTTAAGTTTTAAGTATGTATGACTGGTAAAAAATGAAAACAAAATTACAATACAAACAGAGAATTGTATTAACAATTGCATAAAAAATATCAGGAAAACTCATCTCTGATGCACCAATCACAGGAAATAATCTGCTCAAAATTCATCCAAATCAAAAATATCCATAAAATATGTCCCTTAGTCAGTTTGTCAGTTTACTTAATGATAGAGAAGGGGTCCCTTAAGGAANNGTAGAGAAATAAGAAATCAAACAAGTACATGACAAAATGAACAAAGCCAGCATAAACCTAGGCAACAAACAAATTAACAAATTATGCTGATAAAAAATATGGAGTCATTGCTGAATGGGTTGGTGCAGAAAGGTAGCTGTTGAGGAATGCATGTATTCATCACAGATCCCGTACCAA
>NW_023339707.1:1476550-1477141 GCF_004916995.1 Morone saxatilis | reverse complement strand
TTTACCCAGAACCTTACCCAGAAAATTTAAAAAGTGTCTATCTTTGAATTTCTGTTTGCTCACCACACAGACTGATACATTCATACTATACACAGTATCTTAAAAAAGCCTTCTGTCTCAAGCTGACATGTTGTTGTGTTGCAGCATGCTACCTGCATATTGTTCATTTTATGATTACTTCAAACCTGCTGAAATGTGACTTGTGAGCACACACTTAAAAGAAGCAGTTAGAAACACTCCTATGCTTTATCTTCTGGTTGACAGTCACAGCAGAGCATGTGTTTTGTTTGTACAGTGTAGTATTCACTCTCTCTGACTTCCCTCTCTCTCTTTGTGTCTCCGTTACACATACATACACACACACACACAACACACACACACACGCTAACATACAGACATCTCAGGTTACAAGTCACACTCCCAAGTCAAAACATTTCCATGACTCTTTAAAGAATAGAGGTAAGTCAAACTGAAGGCAGAGCAACTTACCAGCCTGTTAGTTCTTGAGACTTGAAGGGTTTTTTTTGTTGCCACTTCCTCTCTGGTGAAACTTGAAACTGGTCCAGCCAGTTTGTTTCCTGTAGGAGGGAC
>NW_023339707.1:1471225-1476450 GCF_004916995.1 Morone saxatilis | reverse complement strand
TTATAATGAGAAATAGCAGGCTTTAGGGAAGAAATACAAAACAAGGAAAACAAGATGGCAGAGGTAAGATGTCAGGATACTTCAAAACCTTGAATGGATAAAGAAAGTCCAATTAGTAAGAATATTTTACTGGACCTAATATACTGTAATGTAGGTACATGTCATGTCAGTCCAGTCATTGTGAGTACCAGAAGTAGCTCAATACCAAAACCCAGTCTGAGCATGTAGTGAACATGGTGCTGCTGTGGGTGGCAGGAGTCCTCCACGCTGCTGCAGTTACTGCAGCTAAAAACACCCTGGTCTTATTTCTGCTGAGGGAGCCTCTCCACTGGAGTGTGACACAGGTGAGTAAATATTAAAAAAAAGAAAATAAATATTTATTTTTCCCTGAGTGTCTAATTATTTGTTATTTTTGTTAGTTTGTTTTAAATTAGAATCACTTTTATTGGCCAGGTATGTGCACACATACAAGGAATTTGACTCCGATTTTACTTGCTCTTAATGCACAAACACAGAATAAGCATAAATAAACAGGACAACAAGCTCAACAAAATAGACAGAAACTACTATGTACAGTTATACATAGTATAGAAAACAGACAATAACATTTGTAGATGGATGTAGGCAATGGTGAAAGGTCCCGTGTGTAACATTTAGGAGGATCTATTGTCAGAAATGGAATATTACATGAATAGGTATATTTTCATTAGTGTATAATCCTGCAAAAATAAACATTAAGTGAACTGTTAAAAACATTTTTCAAAACGTGTGCGTTATACTCTGTATGCTTTATTGATGACAGGAAGTAAATGACTGCACAATGGACTGATTTCCTTCTATATAAATGAAATAATAAACAATCGGTATTATTATATAATTGGTATATGTATTTCCAGCTAGTGAACTCTTGATTGGATGCTGACTGAGCTGTGAGTCTGACCCATATCTGACCTTTCCATGTGGGGTATGGGGACACCTCTGGCTTCCTCATTATCCTCTCTAGTTTCCTGAGTGCCATGGTCCTGTCATGGTGGCTCAGTGATCTCACTCTGATCACCATCGGCATGCTGTCCCACGCAGCCGGCATGCTCCTCATGTTCACCACTTACATGTTCTTCATCGGTAAGATCATGGCGCTCATCGGTTTCTATTCATGTCCACTTGTGAAAGTTATGATCAAATCTGAAACCACACATGGAGGTATGAAGAGCCAAAGTTCCTCTCCCCCTCAGTCTGTCCCACTATAGCCCGTTCTTGAAAGCGGAAACATGATACTGCAAGGACACTTTTTTTCCATTTCCATCTTCTTTTTAAAGGTCACATTGTTCTGTTGTCTTAAAGAATACACTTGCATCAACAATGTATAATTCTTTTCTGTTGTTTTTATTTAGTCAGTAGTTACTGTGCTCTATCAGTGTTTCCCAAACTCATACATTGCTCATTGAGTGGGCCTCTAGCACATCCAGAGTCTGCCAGTGGAATATAATATTCATATGTATGTTTTCATTATTTGAATCACCATGGTTCTAGAGTAGCCCAGAACAAACAAACCAAACACTGACTCTAAATGGGATGGTTCAAACGTTTCCTGGCCATCATTGTTTCTCCCTTTCTCTATTGAGTTGATGCCACTAAATCCTACACACTGGACCTTTACACAATTTTACATACTTGGTGGTTGATGGTTCACCTTATACTAGTTTGTTTTATTTATGTTTAAATGACCAAAATAAGGATTCTGGTCATTAAAGATAAAATAATTTCCAAAATCCAATCCCATAAAGTTCTGGGCCCAGGTCAACTAAACAGAACTCAGGCTACCTTAACTCAACAAAGTAAAAACTATGACAGAAACTTAAATAGTGGCTGATCAGGCCACTATTTAGGGGACGAACTACAATATAATAAAATAATGATAATAAAAGATAACGCAGCCTAATATAAACTAAGGAGAAATACTGAAATGCCAATATCAAAAAGCATAATTATCAAAGAAATAACTAAACTTAAACTAGGAGAAAACCCTGCCTCTCCCCATGATGCAGGCTAACATGGTGCAGTCTGATTATAGCCCAACCACTTTTAAGCAGTTCTCCTTCAGCGGGGCCAAGAGACACTTCCAGCAGTAACACCCAGGAACGGGAACTCAAAGAAAACTGAATTAATGCAATGATACTAATACTACCCAAAATTGACAAAGAAAGTTAACTAATCGTGTGCACCCAAAAAGATAACCCACTGTCAAAAATGGATAATAATAAAAAATATGTGTGCAATTATTTATTGTGAATTGTGTATAATGTTCCTTTCGCTACATCTCTATGCTTTCCTCTGACTATATTGCGGGCCATATAGTCTAGCCTTATTCTCTCTTACGGTACATAGACTACCTCACAGTGCTCTCTCGCGCCTTATACTTTTCATCTCATCATCCTATCTCCATATTATACCTCTCCTAGTTCGTCCCCCCCCTGAAAAATAGTGGGCCGTGATCAGCCCACTATGTCTTAAGCGCTCCCTTCTGCTCCATACCGTTCATTTACTTTCGGTCTCAGTTAAGGTCCCCGTCGAGTTCTCCTGTCTTACCTGCTGACCTCGGCGCCCAGACACTTTCACAGCTGCGCGCCCTCTCCGCGCCCCCCCCAGTTCCCGTTGCGAAACCTTCACTCTTTACGTCTTCTACTGACCAGCACTCCTTACTTCCCCTTGTTCACTTTACAACATAAATCACCCCCCACGACCACGCTCCGCTACATCACACGGTGAACCCTTCCCCACCAGCTTGCTACACCATCTGTGCGTGACTCACACCACCACCCCTCCACCTCCGTCGTTGTAGGTTCCTCAGCTGCACTCACCTCACATACGACGAAGAAGGCGGCCACCAAACCCAACGCATCGGAGGCAAACGTTTGACACCCACCCTCATCTCCTCAGAGTTCACGTGTTCTCGCTTTTGGTTTCTTCTCCTGGCGCCTACCCCTCTACGACCACCATCCCCGGTCGCCTCCTCCAAAATAACACTCCGACCCACACTCACACCCTCGACCATACCTTCTCTTCCCACCCTGCAGCACCTCTGGATTGCTAGCAGGCCCACTAATGTGAGCAACTGTGCTGGAGTTTCGGAAGAAACTGGAATAGGGCACAGTAACTAGGCTGAGCGACATACCCCACAAACACACAGCACACCCCAACGCACTCTCATACAACTTCGTCACCCTGCAACAGTGTTATCACGTCCTCTTAAGACAACCAGACACAATGTTGATCCCTTTATAAATAGTCCGCCATCACCCACTGAGATCAGACACACACAGCCATAGATACCTTCCCGCGCCGCTGGTGATCAGCGTCAGTATCTCCCGCTTTCAACCCGCCGGCTACTCACGCTCCGCGACAGACTCGAGGGGCGAGGGGAACTCTTGGCTCTTCAGATACCTGCTCCATGTGTGGATTTCAGAATTGATCATAACTTGTCCCACAGCTGGAATGCATCACAGAAACCCGATGAGCGCCCATGATCTTACCGATGAAGAAACTGTAAGTGCGTGAACATCGAGGAGCATGCGCTGCGTGGGACACGCATGCCCCGATGCGTGATCCAGACGTCGACGACTTCCCCACCCCACTGAACCACCATACCGACAGGACCACCCCGTCCGGGCCTCAGGAACTAGACGCACCGGCCACAGTAGACTCGCACGAAGCCCACAGAGTGCTCCATACCCCCCCACCATCAGAACCACGGCATCAGATACACTCCGGCGTCAACCTCCACCCAGACCTCAGTCAGCACTCAATCCACGAGTGCTTCACCTACACGCCTGGAATACAGCTATACCCCCATTATCCCTCCCCGTAGCTGCCACCCGACCTATGTTTATTATTCTCATTTATATACCCCCCCGAGCGAAATTCCAGTCCATTGTGCATGCTCATCTTACTCTCCTGCCTCATCCCAATACCACGCATGCACAGAGGTACTCACACGCACCACGTTTCTGAACAAATGTCTTCTTTAACAGTTCACTTTAATGTTTTCCTCTGCAGGAATTCACCTCCCCCACCTACATGACACATTCACCTAGCCTTCCATGTAACCTACTTCCATTTCTCACCATACGACCTCTAAATCTTACACACGGCCGATCCTTTCACCATTCCCCATACCCCCACTCCCATCCTCCTACAAACTGTTCATTCGGTCCTTGTTTCCTATACTCATAGCTATAACACTGTACATAGCTAGCTCTTCCGTCTACTCTTCTGTTGAGCTTCGCTTGCTCCTGTCTTCATCTTATCGCCTATCCTCTGTAGTCGTCTCGTGCATTAACGAGCAAGTAAAATCAGCGAGTCAACATCTCCCCTTGCTATCCGCCATGTCCACACGTACCTGGCCAACCCGCCTAACCAACTGCACTTCTACACATTTTACAACAAACTAAACAACCAATAACAAATACATCCTCACACGCCCACTCAGGAAACAATAAATACCCTCTCTACTTCTTTCTTTTTCCTTTAAATATTTACTCCACCTGCCTGTCCCACACTCCAGGTCCGCAGCAGGGCTCCCTCAGCCGAACATACAAGAACCAGGGTGCGTTCTCCTAGCTGCAGTCAACTGCAGCACGTGGCAGGCTCCTGCCAGCCCCCCCCCGCGACCATCGTCTCACCTACACCTGCCCCCTCCGCACTCCTGGGTTTTGGTCTCGTGAGCTACTTCTGGTACTCACCTGACTGCCTCGCACATGACCATGTACCCTACCATTACATATATTAGGCTCCCAGTAAATATTCTTACTAATTGGACTTGTCTTTAATCCACTTCTCAAACGGTTTTGAAGTACTCCCTGACATCTACCTCTGCCATTCTCTGATTTCTTGTTTTGTATCTTCTTCCTAAAGCCCTGCCTAATTTCTCATTTCCATACCAAATAGATGTTATACCCAAAGCAATTACCTTGGTCCTTCAGCACAAACAACTGTCAACGTTGGATCCCTTTAAGGACCAGTGTGCCTACGGATTTAGTGGCATCTAGTGGTGAAGTCTACAGATTGCACACCATATTGAATAACTCGCTTGCCTTCAACAGCATCGGAGGAGACAACCACGTCGGCTGTGAAACCTCAACATAAACTACAAATGTGGCTCAACATGGCGGGAATTAATACACAGCTCATTCTACAGGTACCGAAAAAACGATTCTTATTTCAGGTGA
>NW_023339707.1:1465236-1471200 GCF_004916995.1 Morone saxatilis | reverse complement strand
TATTTTCAGGTTGTTATACACTAATGAAAACATACCTATGAATATTATATTCCATTTCTGACAATAGAATTCCCTGAATGTTACACACTGGACCTTTAATACATGTCTGGAGGGGTCTTTTCCCCCTGAGGAGAGAACAACCTGTAGCCTTTAGGTAATGTCAGTCTGAGAAGTTGAAACTTGAAATGAATGAATTTCTGGCTCTTATTGAATTGGAATTTAAAATCAACTGGCATACAACACTTGTCTCTCTCTCACACACACAATGTAGAGCACACAGAATGCATAGAGCAGTAGACACACAACCAAGGAGAACTCCAGGTCTCGAGTCGGCAACAGTGTCCAGATGCCACGCAGCCCACCACATCTGCGATCCCATTGGTCAGCTCAGCTCTCATCATAAGCCTAGAGCGGTCTTGCTAAGCAGAGCTCAGAGACAACAGCGTCATGGTGCCACCCCAGAATATGGTGAAGCCCCCACATAGACCTCCAGAAGCCAGTCCAGTGTCAACATCAGCAGCATCACAAGTCTGGACAGGATGAAGCCTATCAGGGGTACCACCCCCAACCGGGCCAGAAACGGGCCTAGGAGGATGGGTGTCAGTTGGCTCAGGAACTTGTCATGTAGAAGCTGGACAGGGTGCTCTGCCAGCTGTCGGTCGATGTGGAGTTTGGAGCAGAGTCTCTGGTGGCGTTGACGCAGCATCCCTTCACTACCATCAGCAGAGCCGTCAAGAAGAGAGAATTCCTGAGCAACCAGTGGTTGAAGGCACCAGTGCAGTTTGCTGCCGTACATAGTGATGAGTGAGTGGGACTGAGACACAGGCATTGATATCTGCTTCTCTTCACTTCGGCACCATAGTGAACCACACCTCATCTGTCCTCTGAAGTGCTCCTACTGTCATCCGAATAATGAAGCCACTAATTATAAGAGGACACTTTATTTGTTGCTCACATCAAAAAATAAACTGAAAGCCCCCCTCCTGTAAGAAATCAGTGTCCCTTCCTGTCTTTACAGTGTGCTGTTTGAATGTTGTATGTGCAGAGTTTGACACTACAAGACACATTCATCTGCTGAAAGAGGAATGTTTCTCTGTGCTCATTAAGCACTCAAAATCAATTAATGCAAACTCATCCACTCCCTGTAAATTCTGTATGACCTTGCAATTTTGTCCAATCACTGCAACTTTGCCACAAATCGTAGTTTCCTGTGCAAAGTGCTGAGCCATACGTCACCAAACTCACTTCCTTGTTTCTAGTTGTGAAGGTGCAGACATTTGCGTGTCTGTCACACAAAAATATATAAAAACTTTTTTTTATATAAAAACATTTAAAAAGGTGAAATCAGGCATTTTAGGCAGCAGAATATATTCACTGAGAATGGTAAGTATAAGGATGCCCTCATCCCACTTCTTTTCAGACCAAATACTTACATATTGGTACTTGCAGATACCAAGTACCAATATGACTAACGAAACTCAACTCAACTAACGAAAGGTTATGCAACGTCACGCCGCTGATAATACGCGTGTAATGTGCTATACAGAGGTTTTACAAAGTAGGTTACATACGAACTCTCAAGTCAGAAATCTGATCGTTCCTCAATAGGGTGGAGGTTACCAAACATCTGTTTGATCAGAGAGACAAAGAGGGTCAGATCTGATTTACATACCTGCTTACTGAACCTGACAAAGGCCATGCATGCAATGATTTTTTTTTAATGCCGATCATTTTTGGGGTATTTTGGCTTTATCTGATAGAACAGCTGAAGGTTGCAAGGAAAGGGGAAGGGGGGGAAGGGGGGGGGGTATGACACTTGCTGCACCTATGGCCCCTACAGTAAGGACCAGGTGAGCTATAGGTGGTGCCCATTCTTGGCTTCCGTATGCGCTGCCGTCATGGTTATTTCAGATGTACCTCAATTCAGACACACAACAGACAGCCTGGTACAAACGGGCATCGCGGACTTTGAAAGACATTTAGGGACAACACCTAGTTTGGGTCAAGCTCATAAAAAGGCTGCACCTACGTTTCCCATCATGCCCCCCAAAGTATCTTTTCTTAGACCAAGGGTGGGTTTACTTTGTATATTGAGCCATCCCAACAGGTCAATCAAACTGTCAAATTAGCCAAGTTTATGAGTGCTCTCAATATGAAGCAGTCAAGGTTGTTTTTAAAGAACTAGATACATTTAATTGAAAATCAGTGGCTATACCTTATTTTCACACACGTGACCTCCATTCAACATGCTAGGACTCCTTAACTGTCAGAACTGTTTGTGTTAGGGATGTCAGTAAGATTTGGTTAGAACAGAGATATAAGTTATACAATCATCCATCTACATGAACATTGATTAACTTTTTAGAGTATCAGTACCAGCCATGAGAAACAGGTAATTATCAGTTATTGTATTGGCTGAAGAATCCATATTGTGAAGCCCTAATTGGTGTATTATTTCAGTTCTTTTGTATCATTTGAAATGACTAAACCACTGAATCTATGTGGTCAAAACACCAACATGATAAATGCTGGAGAGAATACTTTGTGAACTGTAGCCATTTGTTCCGTTTCAGCATCCATTAGATGTTAATGTGGTAGTTTTGTGAGCTGATCTCTGTATAGGATTGGATCTTTATTATGTCACATAGAGGCCTGAGATTACTTCCGTTACGATTTGACACTATACAAATGAAATTGAATTGAATAGTTAAGGGTCTGCAGAAGTGTACACCGATTGACTCAGACTTGTTCCAACATGGTTGTCATTTTCCACCCAATTAAAATATATGTGCTTACTTTGATGCAAACATTTTCGAGTGTGATACCTTCCATTCTACATCCGACATTTCAGTATTATCAAATACTAAAAAGGTTATTACCCTTTCCAGTTATTTAAGTGAAGGTTTATCATTTGCCATTTATTCTGTTTGATCAGATTTGATGTGTAATTGTATGCAAAAATTTGGGATAAACTGGTTATTTTGGTTATTATGAATGAGACTCACCTATCTTTGTCAGACATTTATAAAGTTACATGCTGCAGACTCAAGTCTAATATTACCTGTACCACAGACTAAGTCTGGATACAGTTGCCTAATGTAGCAATCCTGTGAAATAAATCAAAGCCATCACCACAGTCACTTTTGTAATCAAACCCACTTTTATTGGTAGTCTGGTCACAGAAACCTGTGGCAGTCCTAGTTGGCGTGCAGGGACTTCCAGCGGGTCAGAGGGCCTCTGCTGGGGATGTACTTCACCCCGCAGCCGTCTGAGATCAGACGCTTCTCAGCCATCATGTCGTCGAAGTCGCAGGCGTTGAACTTGGTGAAGCCATACTTCTTGGAAATATGAATCTGAAGATGAGAACATACGCAGAATATAAGGCCAAGAAGTACGATAAATCTGGAAAGGGCTGAATCGTGAAGCCCATTCAAACTGTCCTCAGTGTCCCTTTAAAGCACTTCAGCACCGTCCAGAATGAGACATAACACAACAACCAAGATTCACTCGTCTGCAGCCTTTGCAATGACCACCGGAACCACACTTCAGTGGACCGATCGGCTTAATAAGCTGCAGAATTGTGCCATGATAGCAATGGGGATGATACTAGATATTCTAATCCTTCAAAATAATTGACAATAAAAATACAATCCCAAGGTTTGAGTGTTGAGATGGGTGACGTGCTCGTTTACCTTCTGGCGTCCAGGGAACTTGAACTTGGCTCTGCGCAGAGCCTCAACCACGTGCTCCTTGTTCTGGGCCTTGGTACGAACAGACATGATCACCTGACCAATGTGCACACGGGCCACGGTGCCCTGGGGTTTACCAAAAGCACCACGCATTCCAGTCTGGAGCCTGACAACCAGAAGATGGAGATGTGGGTGAATATAAGAGGAAAACTCTTTAGGAATAACAGACTACAGTCATGATTTCTAAGTCATTTGTAATACAAATAAAAATAAAAATCCCTCTAGGCAAAATAACTGATTCTAAATTCCAAATAATCTTTTATTTTATTATTTTGACAACTCACTAGCCATTCAGCAATAATGATCTCGACTATGTCCATCAGATGCTGAAGCAACCACGTACACACAGACAGGTTCTCACCTATCAGCTCCAGCGCAGGATAACATTTTGTTGATGCGGATGACGTGGAAGGGATGCAGACGCATGCGGATGTGGAAACCATCCTTACCGCAGGTCTTCACCATGTACTTGTTAGCACAGATACGGGCAGCCTCCAGAGCTACAGTGGACAAATAACAAGAAAACTGACATGAGTGCCTCTGCTTCAGCTCGCACGAGAGGACAATCCAAGCATTAGTTTCTGATTAGCTTCAGTAGTGCACCCCTTTACACTTGCTTTTCATTATTGGGTTTTTGGCAAGTATATCCATCCATGGACGGATGCATTGTCCTCCAAAACCTTCCAACTATAATAAAATGGAGTTGCACATATACTGTATGGGGCTGCAAATATTGATTTTCATTGTCAATCATTTTTTTGATTAATTGATTAGTTTGGTCGATAAAAATGTTGATCACCAAGTGACGTAATCAAATCTGTTTTTTCCACAAACCAAAGATATTCAGTTTACTGTCATGGAAGACTAAACAATCTGAAAAATATTCACATTTCAGAAACTGAATCAGAGAATTTGTAAAGTTCTTCTTAAAGAAAAAAAAAAAAAAAAAAAAAAACTAAAAAAATACAATTATCAAAATAGTTGGAGAACAATTTAATACAGGTTTCAGGCCACATGTGGATGCATGTGTTGCATCATGGCTCCTTACCTTCTGAAGACAGCTGTTCGTACTCATCAGAGACCATGTGACCACACAGGGGGAACTCATCTACCTTGGCCTTCTTCCTGCCCAAGTCGAAGATCCTGATCTTGGGATCTGCATACGATGGATAGGAAGAAATTAAAAATGGACAGGAAAGCACAGCATTAAGAAAGTATTAATTAGCAGTGGATTGAGTTACCACTCAATGGACAATGCCATTTTGTCTCAGTGGTCCCTTAAAGCACTCAGCACCTCCCAGCTGAGGACATACACAACCAAAGAGTCACTGTCTGCAGCCTTTGCACACCGGAACCACACTTCAGCGAGACCAGTCGGCTTAATAAGCTGCAGCATCATCAACAGGAGGCTGTTGTGACTTACAAGTACTTTAAAGACAAAATGCTGTTGTGAAAAAATAAATAAAAACTGAAGGCACAAAAAAGGCAGCCGTCTTTCAAAACAGACACTTCTCAACCAGACTTCCTACATTTCCAGGAAAATATTCATGTTTAGTATGGAAACTGCTTACCAGGCACACCCCTGCAGAAGCGAGACTTGGGGTAGGGCTTGTTCTTGCAGTAACGGTAGCTGTGGAGACAAACAGTGTTAAATGTAACCACTTACCTATGCAAGTAAGTCGCTTTCACAGCTGCTGTAATACTATTTTATGGATTTAGAATTCTTGTCGTCATAAGGTCCAATTAAAAAGACAAACTAACTTAGTCTGACCCATTCTTGATGAACAGATGAAGTTGCATTTTTAAAGTGCCTCAATTACTTCTAAACATAACTGCTCACTGTAGTTTAACAACATTACTCAAACAGGAGGAAATTGTGCATTTGTTGAAGACTGTTTTCAGTGGCAGATTAATCCACATCTGATCCTCTTGTGAGCATTTGTGGCAGCAGGACATAGTCTGTGGGTTCAATCAAAATAAACTACAGTGTGTGTTCACGGTAAGGAAGGAACGTGTCACCCAGTGCAACAGTGTGACTCGATGTGCGATCAACAGTTGCTGGACAGGGTCCAAAATGAACACCCGCCAAGCATCAAATGCAGCTACGTTTTGGGTTTGGTGGAAAAATGTGGAATCACAGTAGGACAACGTTTACTATATCATTTTGTGTACTGGCTGGCTCGTAATAAAATCTGTCTCAGTGGTCCCTTAAAGC
>NW_023339707.1:1462722-1465169 GCF_004916995.1 Morone saxatilis | reverse complement strand
CCAGTCGGCTTAATAAGCTGCAGAGCTGTCCAGTGATTAGACGCCTTAGGGATGATACAATACAGAGTCATGTGACCCTTCGTGACAACAGCAAATCAAAGCAGCTCACTACACAATGTCTGTTCTTAGAGATGCAGCGACACATTCTCAGTTAAGGAGAAAGATGAACAGAACAGAGGGGGGTCAGCATTTATGTGCATCTGAACGCAGGAGCCCTGAACTCATGGCTAAATACTCTAATTCTTTATCAGATATTGCATGGTGCAGTTATATGGCTGGTACATTTCCCCAATATACTGGAAGATTAGCTAGAAATTGTGGGCCCTGTTTCTGGACAACACTGAAGCTCTATGGGACCGAGAATAAGACACATCTAGCTTTGAATACATACTTCTCATGGAATTTAAGGATGAGAATAAAAATATAGAATACCAAGAGCCTCATTCTTAAATAATGAGGAAAATCTGTTTGCCCTAATGTCAACATCACAGCGCAATAGTCAGACAGAAGTTACAGTTAACCCCAAACACTGAGGCACTGGTCCCCAACAGAAATCCTCAAAATGCTTTCAAAGACCAAACCACCCGTTCTGATGTTAACAGTCAACCACTTTAGCACTTGAAATAATACACTTGTAACTTACTTCAACACGAAACTTAACGTAACAAAGATGATTTGATGAATATGGATACATTTTATAACGTGGAGTTACACAGAAATCTTTAAAGTGGCCAAGTTTGGGATTTGTGTGCTAACGCTAGCTGTATGCTAACTGACATTAGCTCAAGTCGCTTTCAACAAGCTAGCGCTTTGCGTCAATGAAATGACATGCCATTTTAATAAAGACAAAACTTAATTAAGGTATGCGCTACCTAACACACACAGGACCGAGTTCTCGTACTACAGTAACCCAGCAGTGTGTGAGGAGGCCTGCCGGTATGCCAGCTCGGTGCACATGGTGCGAACAGGAGCAGCTGCCATTTTCCTCTGACTGGGACTGAACTGGCCCTGTTCTCATTAACGATGTATGAGAGAACTTACCAGCGGGCTGGACGGCGGCCCATGGTTGCAATCTGTAAATTAACAAATTAAAATCAGTTATTTCGTTAAATTTGGGCTTCGATATCTTCAAAATAACTTTTATTCTGTCTATTTTATGGAGAGCCGTAGAAAACGCGCTCCCACCACGCACTCACCTAATGGAGGAAAGGAAGTTGAGGCAACTTCCGCTGCGTCATATGGACAGGAGTTGTCTGGGGAAATATATTTAATATACAGTTACGCATTATTTTTGCTTCAGGGTGCGTTGCTGTAATATAAAAGTCTTAATATATAGTACGTGTTTAAATATCTTGTCAAAAAAATTATTTAGTGGCAGTTGAAAAGTTCCAAGTGAATGCTGGGAAGTGTAGTTTTTCACGCATACAGGGCGATACGTACCATCCATTTTATATCTACGTCTACTTGACACTACAAAACGTATGCATTCTTAAACATTTCTGTATTTGACCACTTTATGCCTGTCTATTGTGTTATTAACATTTAGGCCTACAACATACACTGAACAGTGTAAACTGTTTTAGTTAAAAAGTTCTATTAACAGAGGTAGAATAGACCTCTCTCCATCCCCTTTTTACGGATTGGCTTTTGATAGGGGGAATTGTTATCATTAGGTCTACTGATTAGTGGAAAATAACTAAGTAGGATACATTTATTAAAACACAGTATCATACTGAAGTATAAGGTACGTTACTTAAGTATTTTAGTATTTTATGCTATTTTATAGCTCCGCCCCATTATGTTTCAGAGGGAAATATTGTGCTGTTGCCTCATCTTCATTTATTTAACAACTAAATTAGCTTTTCAGATTATAACATGTGATCAATTAATAAAACAAAATCCATTCGTGTAGATTAGGCTACACTACACACAACATGGAAATACTGTTTAAATAGTCTAAAACAATATTGATCCAATTGTAAAATACTTAAAAATTCATAGAGCAATTATTTAATTATTTCACTTTTTACATTTTCATGATTATACTTCTGTACCTAATACTTTGTACAATTGTGAACTTCTACTTGCAATTGAGTATTTTGTTGGCGTTTTTCAATAAAGACATTTAGACATATCACAGTAGCAATAGAATCAGTGTTGCATTAACAATGGCTCTGTTCTGTTTAAGTCCCAGTAAGCTGTGACAGTGTGACAGTGAGCCAGCATGCCAAAACCAGTTAATTTGAGACAAAAGCCCTGTCCTTTTTTTTCCCTCCCCAAGATTATTTTTGGATCAGTGGGTAATGTTAGGGTAAGGTTAGGGTTGGTTAGGGTTAGACAAGTAGTATGGTTAAGTCTCTAGGTAATAAATGTAAATCTATGTAAAGAAACATAGCTGTGTGTGTGTGTGTGTGTGTGTGTGTGTGTGTGTGTTTCTAATAGTTCCA
>NW_023339707.1:1458966-1462622 GCF_004916995.1 Morone saxatilis | reverse complement strand
TGTGTGTGTGTTTCTAATAGTGCCAGATATGATTAACATGAAGACAGGAAAGCATATGAGACATAACAAGACAATAATTAACTAATAAAAAGTAAATAAATAAACTGGCAAAAGAAATACAGATCAGGGTAAGTCGTTAACAGGATGAACTGGAGTAGAGACTGAGATGAGATTTCACATTTAGATGTTCTTATTGTACTGTGCATGAGTAGGCATGTGTGATTGTGTGAGTGGAGACAGGTGTGCTGGAGTCAGAGCAAAGTCACAGCAGCTGGATCTCATCTCATTAATCGAGACCTCTGCACGTTCTCAGCCTGACTGTATCCTCTGAGCCAGTGTTTGCTATGCTTGAAGCCACTCACTTTTTTTTTGTCAGTTTGCTTGTTGTTTTATGTTTTCCCTTTCCTAACCTTGCCTCCTGTGCCCTGCAGTCCTGTCTGTCCTGACTCCAGTTCCCTCACCCTGTCAGCCTGCTTCCCTGCCTTGAATCCCTCCCCTACCCAGCTTTCAGCCTGAATCCTGAGTTTCCAGCCAACTCCTTAATTTTCCCAGGCATGCATTAACAATAAATGGCACTTTTCATATTAAATCTCTGTCTTCTTGAGTGTCTGCACTTTGGCTCACTAAACCAGCCCTAACAGTAAATGCAATTCACTCATCTTATGTTATTTATATACCTGTACTTTACTTACTGTGACATAAGATCATTTAAGATAATACTTTATTCATCCCGATGGGAAATTCACATTACAAGTATCTAGGTATACAATACAAAATACAAGTATTTGTAAGATTAATAAATAGAATAGGTCTGATACATAATAATCTAAAGTATGTTATATATGTACAGCTTACTGTATGTATATACATACACTATACTGTAATAATACAATGCTATGAAGTGTATATATAATAGAAATCCAACTGAGTAGGTAGGTTTTAATTCGTATGTAAGAGTTTTAGTCTGTTTTTTTTTTTTTTTTTACTTGATAAATAATTGTTCATACTGGCCATCAAAAAACACGAAATCTGCTGTGAACAGGGCTTTGTCCATATTCACCTTTGTTTGATGTCTTGTTGTTTGGGGCGGCTGTGGCTCAGAGGTAGAGCAAGTCGTCCACTAATTGGGTCATTGGTGGTTTGATCCCTGACTCCTCCCGCTGCATGTCAAAGTGTCTGAGCAAGATACTGAACCCCAAACTGCTCCTGATGCTTTGTCATTTGTGTGAGTGGGTGAATGTGACATGTAGTGTAGAAAGACTAGAAGCTATTTAAGTACAGCCCATTTATTAATCTATACTCCCCTCCAAAAGTATTGGAACAGTGAGGCCAGTTCCTTTATTTTTGCTGTAGACTGAAAACATTTGGGTTTGACATCAAAAGATGAACATGAGACAAGAGATCAACATTTCACCTTTTTCCCCCAGGTATTTACATCTGGATATGATACACAACCTAGAAGGTAGCACCTTTTGTTTGAACCCAAACATTTTTCATGTGAGCAAAAGTATTGGAACATGTGATTGACAGGTGTATTTAATTACATGGATTATTCAAACAACAAATAGCGCTGAATTTCTTTGCTCAGTTTCAGATTTGGGTTTTGCCTGTGCAGACTGCATTTATAGTTAGAGGTGTAACCAACATGAAAACCAGAGCTGTCTATGGGTGAAAAACAAGCAATCAACCAAGAGCCATTACACAATCATTGGCCATAGCCAGTACAACCATTTGGAATGTCCTGAAGAAGAAGGAAACCTCTGGTGTAGTTAATAATAGACGTCGAATGGGTAGACCAAGGAAAGAAGTGGTGATGACAGAAACATTGTGAGAGCTGTAAAGAAAGACCCTAAAACAACTGTTAGTGACATCAGCAAGAACCTCCAGAGGGCAGGAGTGAAGGTATCACAATCTACTGTTCGCACCAAAAGATGCAAACCACTCATTAGCAAGAAGAATAGGAAGGCCAGGCTGGAATTTGCCAAAAAGTACAGAGACGAGCCTCAAAGATTCTGGGACAAAGTTTTACGGACTGATGAGACAAAGATTATCCTTCACCAGAGTGATGGAAAGGCTAAAGTTTGGAGAGAGAAAGGATCTCTTCATGATCTCACACATACAAGCTCATCTGTGAAACACATTAATCTTCATTGATGATGTAACACATGATGGCAGCAGCAAAATGAACTCAGAAGTCTACAGAAACATTTTTGCCTGCCAATTTAAAGAAAGATGCAACCAAACTGATTGGGAGATCCTTCATCATGCAGCAAGATAATGACCCAAACACACTGCCAAAACAACAAAGGAGAAGACAAGAAGTGGAAGGTTTTATACTGGACAAGTCAATCTCCAGACTTAAACCCTATATAGCATGCATTTTACCTGCTAAAGAGGAGACTGTAGGGAGAAACCCCCCAAAACAAACAACAGCTGAAAGAGGCTGCAGTAAAAGCCTGGAAAAGCATCACAAAAGAAGAATGCAGACGTTTGGTGATGTCAGTGGGTCACAGGCTTGATGCAGTTCTTGCAAGCAAAGGATTTGCAACTAAATATTAAGTCTTATTCACTTGAATCTATTTTAAATCAGTTCCAATACTTCTGCTCAACTAAAAAAATGTTGTTCTGTTACAAATGCTACCTTCTAAGTTGTGTATCAGATCCAGATGTAAATACCTGGAAATAAAAGCTGAAATGTTGATCTCTTGTCTCATATTCATCTTTTGATGTCAACCCCAAATGTTTTTGGAGGGGAGTGTATGTCACATCAGCCAACACTTATCACAGACACTTTGATAGCCCTTTACACTATTTTATACCTGTACCGTGCAATTATACAGCCACATATACAAATAATTTTTTTACTCACTTTATTATACCCATACTTTGCATTCATAGCCCTATATGTATAGCCTATAATGTCTTTAAATTACACTGCTGTATATATCTGTTGTTCTCCTTATTTGTACACTGTGCCACTACCTCCTGCTGTGGCCTTTGCAATTTTCCATATCAATCACATCACATCTGTTTATAAACAGCTATATATAGTGTACATATTTACAATTCTTATTCTTATTTTTCGATTTCTAGTATGTCTTGTTTTTTTTTATTTAATGTGCATTTTTTCATGTATTATGCTATAGCAAGTGAATTTCCCCAGTGGAGTGCCTTTGAGATGAGTGCAGTTTCCTAATGCACTCTACAAAATAGTCATTAGGGGGCCCTATTGTACCACATATAGCCCCTGCCACTCTGCGCCCTGCTTTGCTAATTCTTAAAAAGGAACAATGAGCTCATATCTAAAGTCTTGATAATGCAGAACAAATGTTGCTTTCTGGCTGGGGAATGTGAGGAATCCTAACCTCATTCTGACTCTGCTCAATCTGAGAACTGCTCCGACAAAACATCCTCAGGGCCCTGATGGATGTGTGAGGGTTATTTTTTCTGTCTCATTAGTCTAGGCATCATGTCTGATGGCCTCACACCTCTTGAATTTAATTTCAGTCAGCCTTTACACTGTGAGTTTTAACTCAATTCACAGTCAATACCATGTGTAGACTGCTGGAAGTGAACCTGACATGAATTAAATCATGGAGTCTACAAATGAAGAAATAATAAGGGAAAAAAGGGTTAAAAGGAGTTCGGTCTGTTAA
>NW_023339707.1:1458554-1458918 GCF_004916995.1 Morone saxatilis | reverse complement strand
TAAAATTAAATTGAATTGAATTAATATCCCTTCTGCAAACAATTTACCACAGCCCTGATTAGGAAGTAGCAATACACTGCCACTCCTTAGTAAGTGACTCAAACACAAGCAGATATCTCAGTCAGGAAAGCCTCTGAACCCTGGACAGCCTTGTGTGAAGGTCAGCTATCAGCTCTGCTCTCTATCTTGTGTCCCATGCTTCTGTTTTGTCTGAATCTTCTCCAGACTTTGCTATGTCTAAGCTAAACCTTCACTGAAGGGCAAGGATGACGCTGTGATGGTGGAAAAGGAGCAAAGACCAAAAATGGTCCTACAGTATGTGTGTGCCTGTTTCTGGTGACCAACGACACACACACACACACAC
>NW_023339707.1:1457955-1458412 GCF_004916995.1 Morone saxatilis | reverse complement strand
CATTTGTATATTCAGAGATTCTGGTTTTAATGAGGTAGAAGGAGGAGATGACTTTTTAAGGATTTTAATGTGGAAATTCTACTCATGTATGTATGAAGGGGATCTTTGTATTAGAATATCAATTCTTTTGTCTCTCGGTCTTGGTCAGCTAATTTCACAAATTTCCTCAAATCAGAAGGTAACCATGGTAACAACTGCTAAATGAAAGAAAAAATCATCCTGTCATATATTAACTAATATAAGATAAGATAATAAGGATAAGAGCATCTGTTAAATGCTTAATAAGTATGCAGATGAGCATATTAGTGACACTAATGTGTAGCACACATGGAGGCTTGAGAACAACAAACAGCCTTTGTGATGACAATGACATCTGTGTGGTTTGAATGCTGCTCTCTTGACAACCGAAATGGAGAAATGCATTGCCTTGCTCATACTGCCAACCACACCCTCTCTC
>NW_023339707.1:1450333-1457875 GCF_004916995.1 Morone saxatilis | reverse complement strand
ACACACACACACACAAACACCTACCCACTGACCAGTGTGATCTATGAGGGTGTGGTGAAAAACACCCTGTGTGTTACTCTGAAAAACGGAAGTGTGTCTGGGAGGTGCATGTTATCTGTGTGAGTGTGTTAAGCAAGGTCTGTATGTGTATGTGTGTACTGTGTACAGTTAAATTCACATGTAATGGTTGAGATCAAACTTAAAATTACAGGAGGTACAGCTCCATTTTTGTCCCCTTCCTTGCTCTGAAGAATAAACAAAAGGGACAGAGAATAAGATGAGAAAAGAGCACAACGTCTTTAGACCTGCATGAAAATAGAGCTCAGAGTGACAGAGAGTGCATGGAGAGATGGGTGGGGTTAGAAAGTATTATAGTCGCACATTTCAGATTGTGTCAAGTGAGCTGTTAGTCATTGAGGTTTATAATAAATTGATATATAACTAGTCTAACCATGGTGGTATTCATGATGTACTATACACCTATACAAGTTAATATCACTTTTTTAAGTTGTAACAACATCACAAAATGAAGTATATATATTTTAAGCAAACTTAACAAATGTACTTAAAGTAAACTTTTTCAAGGCAATCAGTTTCCTATGTTTTTTTCCCCAGCATATCCTGTTTTACAGTGATATACCTCACGCCATCACCTACTGCAATTCTCTGTATGGAACTGTGCAACGGGCTTTGGCCAGGTTTAGTCCCTATTTACATTTCAGTCATTTTCTCTGAGTATCGTCTCCACTCTTAACAGCCAAGCTTCCTAGTTACAATACAACACAGCTCTGATAGGGCCAGGCAACATTTTTATTTTTTAAACAAAGCTCACATGCCTGTCACTGTCTTATTTATTGTTCCAGGATATCTCACCATATCAGAAGTTGAGACTTGAATGTTTTTGATTTCAAGTCTGGAGTTAAGTCTTTAGGGAGCTCTATCTCAAGTAAGTCAAGTCGCAAATCTTATTTGAGACTTGAAGGATAAATCTAGTGCATTGGTTTTTAAACTGGGCTCCGGGGATGAACAAGGGTCCCTGAGTGGGTTCTAGGGGTCCCAGCAAAAGGAGGAAAATAACATTTTAATAAAACTTTATCAAATTAGCTGGAAGTTGGAACAACAAGGGAAGATATAGGGTTGGTTGATTTGAATGATTGTAATTTATCCCAGATTATTGATTGATTGATTATTATTTGACTATGAATACCATATTATCAGATAATATGAAGAGATATTATTATATGAAATATAAACATTACTCAGAGAGGACACAAACCTCTCAAACTGTGGGTCTGTTGTCTAGGTTTGTACAGAATACAGTTTTTTGTTTATGGATTATACTGATACCGGATTGACAAGAAGACAAATAACGGCGTTCAGCTTGTGTTTCTAGAATAACATGTTTTTACAGACACATAAGGAATTGTTCAAATGTCATATTTCTTAAAGAGAGTTTGGTGCAGGGAGCTTTTGGTGTAATCCAAACTGATAATAGGTATAATTTTCTATGTTTTGTCACCACTCCAGAAACGTAGTAACTGTTAAAGTATGATAAGGCTTCAACTGCTGTTAGTTATTAGTTTGATTAATAGTTAATGTATGTATTGATTACTGATGTCGGCTGATCTGGCCAATTATCAGTTTATTTTACAGCAGTTTTTAAACTACTTAGCAACTACAAGACTGACTGTGCATCTATCAATGTGGTCCTTACAGTTGGGAATTCCTGATCAATAAATTCACTGAAAAGACCCAAACCAATAATTAACGTATCCTAAAAGGTATACTCTGATGTGTCCTAATCCTCTGTGTCACAGAGAGACATAAGCGAATCACAGAATTAGATGATCAACCAGTCAAAAGACAATATCTGCAGGATGAAGGATGGCACACAGGGCAGTTCTCTCTGTTGGAGCTGGGTCAGATTGTGCAACACAGGAGGAATTTTTGCTGAATGGGCATTTGCTGCCCATACTGTTAATCAGGAAGTGAAAATGAAACATTGCCACGGAGACCTAGGACAAGGAAAACATAAACAAATCAATCTGATTCATTCCTCCTTCCTAATCATCTTCCTTATGATTTGTTCTGTGTTTTTGTCCTTTCCTGCACATCACTTCACTGTTGTGGCCTCTCATATCAGCCACCATCAGGGAGTTCCACCAGAGGTCACCTACAGTCAACATGAAATAACCAGAGAGACATTCAGGAACAAGGCTGCCAGGGTGTGCTTTCTCTTAACTTTAGAAATGTTTGAAGTAAACTGTAGATAACATACTACTACATTCTTCTGAATTCTGTTGAAACGTGTCTACCCCCACTCCCAATTTCAATTTAGTTTTATTGGCATGCAAGTACATTCATGTGTTGCCAAAACTAAGGTAGGCTTAGGACAGATTAAAAAGACGTTATAGAAAAGACACTAAAGACAAAGACACTAAATCACCTACAATATATAAAAGAATAACATTTTACATAATTATGCACTTTGATCTCTCTGTCTTACTGTCTGTCTCACTGTCTGTCTCTGTGTTTGTCTGTCTCTCTCCCTCCCTCTCAGGTCGTGTCTCTGCAGGTCTGTGTGTCAGGCTCAACTGCTTCAGTAATGAGATCATATGATGTCATGCAGTTCATGCAGGAGCAGCCTTCCCATCAGTCTAGCTGGATCATGGTGTGTGTGTATGTGTGTGTGAGAGAGAGAGAGAGAGAGAGAGAGAGAGTATGTTGGTTATATAGGTCCCAACAGGAAACACACCAACTGCAGTACTAATTGTTATTAGTGAGCGAAACATTTTCATAATGATGTAATCCTATAACTTCTTTCCAATTCTGTCTCTGTTAACTTAACTTATGAGTCCATTAGACGGAGCATCAGATAGCCCAGATTCAGTCCATCTACTAATCCAGCTTCTAATTCAAATCAGTCCCTCAACTTGTCCTTTAGATATTCTTCACTTTCATTTTTAAAAGACGTTTTTAACACAATCAGTCAAACTGAAACCATTCCTGAAGAAGGATCAGTCATGTGGATAGAATGATCTGGTGCGTCCTGTTTTATGGTGCTTTAATTACTTTGTGTCTTGTATGTTTTCTTGCTGTGTTTTTTAATGTAAATATTTACTGAGTTTTATGTATTTTAAAAGCCCATTTATGGATGGGTACTGGAAATTAGCTTAGACTATAAATGCTGTGGTGTGTGGCATTTCTTTATGCCACACACTTGTTCCTGTAGAAATAAACAATAAATAAAATAAATGTAACTGTACACATTGTTTATTCATGTCCTTCTACAATCTGTTCCTACCCAGTGGGCAGCAACTGGGATTCCAATGTTATTTTCTAGTTGAAAACTGGATAATATTCGGTTTCTTTTCCCCTTATTTTCAAGCCGCTAAAATGTGGTTACGACGTTGTGTCACAAAACACAAATCAGTTTCATTATTTTGATCTTTGTTTAGTTGTAGGGTGACAGAGAGATGATATTGATTAGTGTGAAGGTGTTTCTCCAAAGTCATATTAAACTGGCAGTCGAAAGGTACGACAATGTTTAATGTTTCATATAAAATGTTGTCATATTAAACTATATAACCTGTGTGCTGCCAACAAGAAGCTTTCAGGACATCTTAATGGGAGAAGTTCTGTGCATTCATTTAGAATAAATTGTGAATTTAGAAATCATGAATTTGTATATTACACTGGCTTTCAACTGACAGATCTGAATGTAATTTAAGGCTCCAAAGTGACAATAGGCAATTATTTGCACATCGTAGAGGATGAAAATTTTCACTATTGCAAATTCCAGTAAAATATGGTCTGAATGTGAATGTTCAAACAGTGTCTTCAAATAGTCAGTGAAAATACATTTTTTGAATCAATTTGGTAATCTTTTCACTGGTGATTTTTTTTATCGGAAAAATGTTCACTGAATGACTTTTTTAAAACAGCTGGTGCACGGCTGTAGCCTACTTTGGCACAGCAGTGCTTTGTGCTGAAAACCTATGTCAGCATGCTAACATGCTAACAATGGCAAGGTTAACATCCTCATTTTTAGCATGTTTACCGAGCATCTAGGGTGCCCTTCCAGTGGAGAAAATATGACAAAGTGCCCTCTAGTGTGCTAATCCTAACCTTGACTAAGCAGTTTCTCAATAAATGCATCACAACGTTCTTCACACTGGTGTCCTTTTTATTTTTATTTCCCCCTGCCCCTCAAACAGCCTGAGTCCGCCACTGATGCTAGATGAAAAAAGTTAATGGTCACCAAAGTTATTATAATTCATGAGGCAAGCATGAATGTCAGAATGTTTTTCATGGCAATCCATCCAATAGCTGTTGACATATTTTATTCAAAACCACAAATATGAACCTCATAGTGACGCAATACAGGAAAAGTCAGGGTTAGTCACCATTAGGATTCATCCTCTGGGGACTATGAATGTTTCATGGCAATCAATCCAATTTAGTGTGGGCTACAGACTAAAAAGATGACGGAAGAGAGGCAGAAAGAACAGACGGGATGATGAAAGCTAGATGAGAAAGGATAGTAGAGAGGTGTCAAGCCAAAGAGAGATCATGAATCAGAAAACAGGAAATACATCTTTTTATACCTCCTCTCCTTTTCTCAGCCTTCTTTTCTTTAACTAGAAATGGTTTCTGATTTCAGCCCCCCCTCCAAAAAAAAACACACACACACATTCTTTTCTATGCATCTTGCAGTAACACGCACACACAGTCACACAAGGAATGCATCACTCTCAAATACATTCGGCTGCCGTTCATCAGGGGTGACATCATCATTTGTTTCCTCCAACATCTGGTTCCAGTGAATCCAGTCCAGATGCAGGTGAAGAGGACGGCTGTCACCTTATATTTCATCATGTGATCATGCAGCAGGTCAGTGCGGCTGACTGACTGAGACACACAGTCGCACAGGGGTGATGTGTTCATGAGTGTGTGTACGCTACCTGTGTTTTTCTGCGGTGGTGATGTAATGCACATAATTCACACGGTGTCACCTGGATGAGCATGAGGAGCCTCACATACACGCACACACACACCCTCACACACACACACATTGTCATTCACACGTAACTGACAAGTCAGTGAGCCAGAAGGGTCACAATGATGTCATCAGGATCACTGAAACACTACTCTGTCTGACCCAGAGGTGTGTGTGTGTTTATACAAGTATGACCCCATGCATGAGTGTATGCGTGTATATGCACACTTAACACACATGAAAAGACGCAAGAAAACTAGATTTAGGGGAGGAAAGAGGGGGCAGATGAGGGAGGGAGAGAGATCAGTCATTCATAGCTGCTCTCTCTTCACATTCCTCCCCCCTTATATGGACAAAACTACTGGAGCCCATCTCTCCATCTCTATTGCACACACACACAAATGCAGAAGCCACCAAACTACAGTCATGTTTTTCAGCCCCTGACCCAGAAGTAAGAAATGTATAATCTTGCCCAAGAATCCAGTTTAATTAGAGTGTATTACTGCCCTAGTCATGTGGCCACAACACCATTTTGCACCGTCACTGGAGACAAAAACACTGCTATCCACAGTCCATCTCCCTGCGTTGCTGCAAGCCTCTGTTTGTTTGCTTTGCTCTTTTCCTCACTCAGTCTGCTCGGCCCGCTCACTGCCGTTCCCAAGCCTCCCCTCTGTTTGGATGAGTTCAAGAAAGCAGAAGACCCAAGAGAGGCTGGTCATGAGGGAATCCAGCAGTGCTCGGTCAAGGAAAGAGCCAGAGAAATAGAAAAAAATAAGATACAATGAGGGGGCGATGGCGGTGGTGGTGGTGGCGGTGGTGGTGTTGGTGGAGGCTTGGGGGTGGGTGTGTGCAGGCAGACCAAAAGAGACAGAAACTGAGTTAGTGTGAAGAGGCAAAGACAGACAGGCAGAGGGAGAGAGGAAGGGAGAGCTTACCTTAAAAGGCTATGTTTGTAGATGGAGAAGGGCGTCAGAGTGTTTAAATGTACTCGTGTATGTGCATTCCAGGGTTGTTAAATGTCCCTCAACCTATATTAACAGCTGGGTGGAGGGGGGGGGGCTTTATAGAGCAGAATATAGACAAAACTTCAGAGGGGATTCATTTGGGGAGAGACCACCCTCCTCCGAGCTGGACTTACGTCACTTTCCAGAGTGTGTCTCAGTGATGATGTAGGGTTTCTATGTGATTTTAGGGTGTGTGTGTTGCCAAAATGGCCAGTAGCTACTAGCAATAGATTCCTGTAGTCTGATTCATTCAGTTCAGCCAGGTCTCCTTTTAAAGACTGTGAGTGTGTTGATGCAGAGCACCCCTGTCTAATTTCAATATGCACTTGGAATGCACACACACAACAGTTACTGATAGACCCGCTCCTCACAAATGCTATTCTCCTTTCACTGTAGCTCACATGCAAAAGTGTGCATGTGCTGATTACATGAACACACACACACACACACACAGACACACACAGACACACATACACACACACATTCATCCTACCTCAGCCTCATGTAGTCATTACCCAACAGGAACTGAAGATCTGGGAAGAAGTCCAGGTTTGTCTCTTTCTCTCCCTCTCTCCCTCTCTCCCTCTCTCCCTCACGGTTTGTCAGCTCCGCTCTCCTCCAATCTGAGTGATTTTATTAATATGGCCAGAGAGGGAGTGAAAAGAGAAAGGGAGAGTTGGACATTGAGCAGAGTTACCAAAGTAGCTAAAATGTCCCTCAGTCCATCTTTCTTCAGTCCTCACCTCACTGTCCAAACTGGACCTAATTCTAGTGTTTGTTTATTCCATCAGCACTCACAGGTGGGGTTTGTCACTTAGGACTAGACTAGGTTTAGACAATCAGAAGTTTATTTTCTTTGACAACCACCCTCAAACTACTATATGATGAGGTTAACCCCCCTGGGTGTGGGTTAAAGGGCCAATGTTTGTTTTTACATAACTAAATGTTATATATATATATTCATATTTAAGAGTTATGTAAAAAAAAAATGTAAGTCACTTAGCTAATGATTTTTATGATTAGGTCATGCATATAACTATGCCCAGCCTGCATGGACTTACAAGGAACTGCAATTAAAGGTACACTGTGGAGTTTTCTTGTAAAGTTGATATATATTGAAAAAAATAATATAGCAGCAAACAACTATTAGCTATGTAAAGATGTAGTGGAATCATGGTGTCTCACTCCCTCTGCCTGTGTTGCTATCGCAGCCTCTCTGTGTTTTGTTCCATAGCTGCTCCGTGTGCAGCTCAGTAGAGCGACTGAAACTGCAGTTTTTATCATCTACATTGGTGAATTTAGGTTTTATTTCAACCAAACCAGAGCTGTTGATTATTGAAACTGTGTTTTGGTGAGTTTTATTTTGTTTCTGTCCACTCTGAATGAAGGACGGTGTTATCATGATATGCAAGAAAACGTTTTTTCTGTGGCATCTGGTGGCAAGTATTAGTGTTCTTACAGCTGTATCTGCTAAAACAAAAGGTCTATCGGGCGCCCGGTTAGCTCAGTCGGTAAAGCTGGCAACCCATGTACTGAGGC
>NW_023339707.1:1450035-1450196 GCF_004916995.1 Morone saxatilis | reverse complement strand
AACAAAAAAAAATGCACTTTTACTGGACATACTTTAAATGAGGTTATAATGATATGTAAGTGTGTGCATGTACGAGTTGGTAGTTCATTATATGTTCAAATACACGTTAGAATTTATATATCATATATTATGCCCATGGCTCCCTGGTGGTCATAATGTTC
>NW_023339707.1:1445165-1449935 GCF_004916995.1 Morone saxatilis | reverse complement strand
TGGTCAATGGTGAGGGAAAAACTGGGTGAAGTCACATAGCTGTTTTCTATTTAGTCACCTTGATGTGCCTTTGGCTTTGACCAGCTGGTTAACACACACACACACACACACACACATGCATACACACACACACAAGGCCCTGACAATATACTTACACACATGTTTGGCATGTGAGTACATCAATGATTTCATCTCCAGGCTGGTTAAAGTAACAGACTACAACATAACGTTTAGCCTGATTACCTCACAGGCTGTATAGTGTGGGAATACACCGAAAAAAAACCAGACACACTCTTTCCACCAGAACACACACACACACACACACACACACACCGACCGTCTGGCTTCCCCAGAAAGAGAGCCCTGAAAAAAAAGAACATTTTCCATTAGATTACAGCACACATGCATATTGTTCTCATATGCTCATCCACCAACAAACACTTACACAAAATGCACTTGCAAACATCTCATTATTCCTGAACTTCTGACGTTGTGAGTGTGTGTGACTCAGCCTGCGGCAGACATCAGAGTCTGCTGCTCGGTGAGTCAGTGTGATTACTCTGCTAGGCCCTGACTGTCTTTTAAAACTTCAAATCCTCACAGTATAGTTTACTGAGCTTGTGGTAGGGGTTGATACCACACATTAAGTGTGTTGAAGGAGTGTATGTGCAGGTGTGGGAGAATTTAAGTGTTGGTTTGTGCTGTAATGACAATGAGCTCTTGTTCTGTAGTGGTCTAGCTGTGTTTGCTGTCTTGTTTCTTGTGCAGAAGGTATACATAAAGGTTTTACTGCTCAGTTTATCTCAGCTTTGCACATGTATTGTCTTGGACCATTTTGTGTTGTGTGTTAAACTCATTGTAATGTCATCAGTTCTGATGAGGAAAAATGTAAATTCTATTCGAAATGGCCCATATTTATGAATGTACATGTGCCAAAAGTTGGGTGAGTATTCCTATGGGAGCCCAGGAGCCCTACTAATGTGAAATGATGTTTTTGACCCATAATTAGGCCTTCAATGGGAATCACCCTAAATCTAACCCTCTGACAGGTGACACCATTCTATAACTCTACAGTAACAAAGCTATTGATTGTCTTTGAATCATTCCCTTACGTCTACATTGTGCCTGCTTAGGCTAAACTACAATGACTGTTCAAACTGGTTTGATAAGCCAGCTTGACTGGTACTTGGGAAGCTGTATATTAACAATCACAGAAGAAGTGACTCTTGATTTCTACAAAAAGTTCATGTGCACCTGACCTGCGACTGAACAGCAACTGGTGAAAGATTGACACTGAAAACCGCTTGATTAATTAGCTAAATGCCAATTGCTGTATGAATGAGACATGTTTGATAACAGTCCAACAGTCAAAGGCATTTTTCACAATTTGGCAACCCAAAAGTTGTTCTTATGGATGGCTTTATTGTATTCATAACTTGGTTATAACTTATAAAGGGGGCCTTATTAGAAAATGGTGCCAGTCTTGTGTGTGTGTTGTCACATCATCATTATGCTCTTTTCTTTCAGGACTGTTGTCTGTGTTACTGATTTGTCTGGCTCAGCTGGTCATAAAAGCCACTCCATATTTAACATGTCTAAATATGGACTCCATTCCATTTAATGAGTAACGTTTTTCCATATTTATTCCACTTTGTCATATGGGAGCCACTTTTATGTGCATGTGCAAGCGGCGCCTTTGAGTTCGAATCCGATGGAGCAGGGAAGGGGGGATGAGAGAGCAAGCGAGTAAAGAGACAGAGGATATTTAATTACCTGCGAGTGGGATTTAATGTGCTGTTTATGGGTCTAATCTAAGTGCTCTGGCCTCGTGTCTGTGTGCAATCATGTTGGCATTATTATCATTGTTTGTGCATGAGTATAGTTTGTCAGTATCAGCATTTATGTTTAAATTTAGCTCAGTCATATTTGTGTGTGTAGGAGAACAAGAGGCAGAAACTAAGTGCACGAGAACCATTTTAGACAGACATTCCTCCATCACTTCCAGTAAAACAATTTACCACTTTAGCTCCTTAACAGGCTAACAGAGAGAAGCCTTGTTATGAGGCTTTCAGCTGGGCACTGACTCCGTGATTGTTAACAATTTCTCTGAAACAATTGTGCTCTCTCTGTCATTTTCTTTGCCCTTTTACATCCCTCTTAGCGCATTAAAAGAGGTTCAATCTCCACTGTTCGCTATCATTTAAGCATCAGTCTGTTTTTTCATTACTCTCTCTCACCTTTGCACTCACTCTGTCTCAGATATCTTGTTTTATTGAAAATTACTGGGAAAAAAAGTGAACAGAAACAAATAAAGATCACTTAACTTACTTTAATAAAGTGACATATCATGTAAAGTGGTGCATTCTACTCAGTTGATGTATTACTTTATTACCTAATCATTTGTCTCTTGAAGCAACTCACAAGTAACTTCTATTTAGTGAGTTTTTTCACTATATTTTTACTTTTACTTTTTGTATGTGTAAACACTTTTAATTTTTAGTAAAATTTCAAATACTAGGACTTCACAGGCCAGTCATGTGACGTTGCCTGCCATGATCACTGCATCTGAATTTGGGGCTGAGTGGGACTGACTCTTTGTACTGACAGCTGGTTAGTGTTTAATGTAGGATTTATGCATCCTTTTCAAATCATTAAAAAAGAGAAACATCATGGGGCCACACCACATTCTTTTTTTGCACTCATGTGGTTAGTCACTGCTAAATTAATCATATTAACTGTAACAGGCATACATTCCACTGATAGAAACCCTGGAAGTAATATTGACACTTTAGTTTATATTTATACTCTATTTAGCATTTACAAGCAGTATATAAGCACTTCATAAATGTTTTTACACCCTATTATGTAGTTGTACGCAGATGTAAGGACATTATTGTTTATTAATGTATCTGTCAACAAACAACAGTAACTTCTCCTAGGAAGCATCCATTACTGATGTATATGAAATAACTCTAAATTAACGAGTGCCTCCTACGAAGAAGAATCTTAATTTGTTTTTTCCCACCCTTTTTCCTTTTTCCTAACTGACCCAAACAGTAAACACAATAACTGCAGGAAGTTCATGTAAAACAAGTAATTTGGATGAATTTTAAGCAGATTGTTTTCTGTGAATATTGCATCAAAGATTAGTTTTCCTGATATTTTAGGGATCTTTTGGTATAATTACCTGTCTATATTACCTTTTTTCTACATTTTTATCATACATACTTAATAGACTTGTTTTTTGACGAATTCAGTAATGTTGATGTGCACATTAATAAACATTTATAGGAACCTCCACTGCTTCATTTTAGGTTTAATATAACCTTAAAGTGACAGGTCAACCCAAAATTAAAAATGCATTTCCTTACCTATGAAATATATTGTTTCTACATATCACTGTGCAGAAGGAAACATGCATCTACTCACTAGCTCACTTAGCACCACTGAGATAGCTAACGTTAGGGTCGTTTGGTAGAAAATAAAATTGTTCCTACATGAAACTGCTCACAACAAGGTGTGTGGATTATCTTGAGTAAGTCATGATTTCTGGAGATATTGCCAAAGCCATCAAGTGCCATCTGTTTACATTTTATTGTATTATATCCACTAATACAATCTAGATGGATAAAGAGCAAAAGGAGAAAAAAGGGCATTTTAGGAGTGAACTGTCCCTTTAAGAGTAACATCTGCCTCAAGCAGCAGCTAAATCAATCAAAGTTTACTTCCTTAAACTAACTTCCACCCAGAAATGGGACTCAGAAAAGGCAACAAGCTGAAAACTGTAGATTGTTTACGGCACATTAAACTCCATTTGGAGATCATGTAGGTTTCTGGCTGCAGGTTTGATATTTGCAGAGAGAATACATTCTGCAGAGTGGAGACGGACTTTTTAGAACCAAAGACAGAAAGTTTTGGGACATCCAACCCTTTATTTCCAAAAGACACTATACCCAGTGGTGTAGTCTTCGCTGGTTTGTATCGGGATATATATCTGGGAGTCGTCTGCATAACAATGCTAGCGAATGTTGTGTGGCTGCTTCAGAGCACAGCGATGTGCATGGAATTTGTCACAACTTTATAATGTTTATTTGTTCTACTTTATCTGTCTTCCGCTCAATTACATCAAAATGTGTGTATGTGTGTGTTTACCCTAACAAATAAGCCTGATGTAACTTCACCAAGCTACAGATGATGTCACTGACCGACTGGACATGCTCACAACCATAACGGCAAACATCTGTCTCTTATTAATACACACTGATTCACGCTCCACGCCATGAGCACACCACAACAGACACACACACACACCACACAACACACACAACACACCAAGGCGATCATAAGACAGGCTCATATGGCTCTCGTCTCTCTAGAAAAAATATGATACCAGGGGTATAAGAAGGAAAAGTGATAACTTACGAAGCCTTTGTTATCAGGTGGGTCGGATTCTTAAAGATCCATTACCTCCTTCCTTATTCTCCTCTGGTCTTCCTTCCCTTCTCTCCTCTTCTTTGCAGTCTGCTCGTTCTTGTTTAGCTCTTCTTATCACGAGGCTTTTCTCTTTTCTTCATCTCCTCTCTCTATCTCCCTGCCTTCTCCACTCCTCTGTCTATTCATCTCCGTCTGTCATCTATCTCTTCTCCATGCTTCCTCTCTCACACACAAAAAATAAGTTTTATGATTGAAGTTTGGTTAGGTCCAGACACAAAATTGACTTGGTTAGGATTAGGGAAAGGTTAGAGGAGCTTTGTCGCCATGGTTACAATA
>NW_023339707.1:1436820-1445065 GCF_004916995.1 Morone saxatilis | reverse complement strand
GATCCTTTATTACCCCTGACATAAAAGTCGGACTGATGTTACCTTAGTTGTGAAGAGCACATTCTTTTAAAGACAATTATTCTGGATGAGCTGAAAAGAGAGAGAGAGAGGCAGAAAAGAACAAAAGAGCGAGGGACCATCTCTTTCTTTCCTTTACTCCACCAGTACAACTAATACACCCATTTCCCCCCACCAGGACTGCGCGTGGGGAGGGAGGTCCGGTACCTCGGTTCAGCACACACACACACACACAACACACTGAAGTAAGAGCAGGCTGCTGCTGCTGCGCACTGACTGAGCGGAGCGGAGAGACGGCGGACGCACGCACAGAGCAGACCACCAGCTACAGCACACGTAAGTCTGTTAGTGGGAGTGAGTGTGATGCTGGTGGCGGATTTACTTTTTAAAATCTTACTGTGAGTCGAGTCGGTGTGATTGGTTGCACCCTGTGGATGGGTGTCATGAAGTTTTCTGTCATGTGTGATAATGTGTGACAGTTAGGCTGAGCCCGGAGGGAGCGCGGTGCGGGGACCGGCGGTGCTGGGAGTGATAGTACCGGAGGGTCCGCTGCTCTCACCGGGTGCGCCACGCCTCACGCACCGCTAACTTTTTAGGTTTTGACGCAGGTTCACTCGGTTTATGGCTGTGTGGCGGTCTGACACCGCGGGGGTGAGCAGATGATGTAGACCTGGGTGTGTGGCGCTGGAGCTCATCCATCCATCTCACTTCAGTCCTAAGTTAAGTTTGTTACGCGCACGAGCACGCTCTTCCGCGTGCGCTGCAGCAGCGGACTGAAGCATCTCTCCGGTGTTACAATTAGGGGCTCCACACCAAATAAGGTAATACACGGAGCTTTTTTACCGGGAGGCCGAGCTGTAGCCACTTGCGCCCTCCGCCGCCGGGAGCGGGTCTCACACCGCGAGAGGGCGGGCCACTGGGTCCATGTTCAGTGCGTTTGAACATGTTGAACTGTAGCTATTCTCTCATAAAACATAACAGGGGCTTAACCTGATCTCATTGTTGAGGCTTTACTGCTTATAAAGGAGAAGACTGGTAGATCATCACAGCCTCCCATTTATAAATATTTGACTTTGTAGACATGTTTGAGGGTTAAGACTTGGTTTTAGGTTTAAGGGTTAGAACAAGGTTAAGGTTAGGGTAAGGGGCTAGAGAATGCATTATGTCAATGACAGTGTTTATGTGTGTAAATGTTTCCATATGTTGTCCTGTCAGGCTTATTATAGGAAAACATGCTCAATGCTGGAGATGTGTTATAATGTAAAATGATGGCTGGCATCAATGTTTTAGCTGTATAACTCGGGCAATATGGACACTGGTACATTTTACTGTCTAATGGGAACCTGATCGAGTGGTTCAGGTCTTTTCCTGCTAATAGTGATAGCAGTGAGCTTGAAGGCGTTGGCAGTGAGGGACAGCAGGTTTGACCATCCTACAGCTAACACACATAAAAAAACACATATGTTCAGTCCTTATCTTACTAAAAAGAAGGATGGTCTATATTTGCTATTTATCACCGTCCAAGCTTATTTTTTTTTTGGGAAGTACAGAATAACATTAAGCCATACAATTAATTCCTTAAAAAGCAGAATGTGGACATCCATGGTCCAAAATATCTTTTCACAACAAAACATTATTAATGCAGAAGAGAGTCTCTAGTCTGAGGGTTTGTGCATAATGCAGCCTAGCTAATTCTGACATGGGATTGCTGATATAACTGCCGTTCATGTGTACTGGCAAGAATCTGCCGATACAATACATATCACGGTAGCCTACATGGGTTACAATTCAATATATTGCGATTAAAAGGAAAACTGTGGGATGCATTTGTATACATCAAAGTCAGTGTAACATCCAACATCATATCCTTCAGGTTACATTTACAACACTGCTATCTTGCAGTTGGGAGTTTAAACACAAAATGTTTTTCTCAAAGTGAATTTGTTTCTTTTCTGGCAGGTACCGTCATACTGATGTCATAACATTCCTGCAGACCCTTCATCTAAAACACAGTTGATAAAAATGTGTGCTTTTAGATTGTACGCTTTGTATGTTTACTGACTCTGTCAGAGAGATTCATTGCCTTATTGCAGCTTCTCAGTGTGACAACACCTCGATGATACAGAGGTGGTGAGAGTTGTGAAGACAAAAGGAAGCGGTGGCTGGCATAGAAAGTATGAGATGTAAACATGTAGAACCAACCTGTCCTTACTTAACACTTGGCCTAGTTTCACCCAGCAAGTGCCATCAAAAGACACACACACACTGTCTGCAGGAGATTACAGGGAAAGCCATAACTTTGCTGTAATCTGTGCGTCTCACTTGCTCTCTCTCTCCACACCACACTGTGTGTGTCAAGTGGTTAGCGGCCCTGCCTGCAGCGTTTGTCAAACTTCCTTTGCTGAGTTCTTCTCTGCATGGCTTGATCGGGTGTGGTGAGTGATAATGAGAAGCTGCTGGCGCCAAAGGCTGGTACTGATAACAGCTATAATATGACTTGGAGGAGGGACTGTTATTCATCTCAACAATTAACTAATCTAATCTAACTGTGTTTAATTCCATATCTAATATACATCTCTCTGCATTCTTAATATTTTAATAGTTTATCTTATGCATAATAGGATCATTGTATCTGCTGCTCTTTAAAATAAGCTCTTAATTTCGCAGGCTTTACTTATTTGTACCTGGCATAGAAATATTGAAGAAACACTGCCCTAAATGCCCTAAACTGTGCTTTCCACGTTTGGGATTTCTTGTGTTGGTCCAGGAAATTAAATTTTAGATAGATAGATATACTTTAATAATTTACACTGCTGTTAAACTCCTAAATGTGGAATAACAGCATAAGACTTATGGGTATTACTCAGCTCACTGTTGGATTTGTCTTTCCTTTACACTGAGCTTCTTTTAATACTGGCTTAGTTTATGATTTTTTTTAAACTTATAAAGTTCTTCATGTTCATGCTCCATGCACCTGTTCGTTACATGAGATCCAATGGCAACATTACTAGCTGTACCTTGATTAAAACCCTGATGGTTTACACCCAGAGATCTACTCTGCAAACCTCTAATAACTACTTTTATGAAAGTAGTTTTTTAAAAAGCCTATATTGTTATGGATCTTCTTTGTGTGCTTGAGTGTATTTAAGAGTGATGGAGCAAGTATTCAAATCCTTTACTGACAACTGATGGCCCAGAAAGTAAAACTCAAGACAAAAACAATTGCAATACTCGTGGCATAAGTTACACAGTAAAGAACCAATATAAATTTAAAAAAAAGAAAAAAGAAAGGAATAGATAGGAGTAAGTCAATAAATTTCCCTCCAGGATTTTGTGGGCTTTTTTGGTAATGTTGCAGCCTAAAATGCCTGATTTCACAGCTATATTCCTAAACAAAGCAAAGCATGTTGGAGAAAGTGATAATTGCAAATGTAGTTTCGATTTTTTTATTGTATTCCAGTGGGAATAAAATAAATAAAATAAAACACACTACAATGATGGGTCATATTTGTGGTGACTGAAACAAATTGCAAGATCAAATTTCAATTCAAAGAGACTGGTTGAATTAATTGTTGCGATTGTGACTTCCTAGAGGGACTGAAAATATACTTAAAGTACCAAAAGTAATAATATTGATTGTCTAAAAACGGCCCTTCAAAAGTCATCATCATCATCATCATCTTCATCCGCTTATCTGGGTTGGGTCGCGGGGGTAGCAGGTCCAGCAGGATCGGCCAATTTTGACTGGGGGATCCTGAGGCGTTCGCAGGCCAGTGTGGAGATATAATCTCTCCACCTGGTCCTCGGTCTAACACCCTTTGAGAATGTTACAGTATATTGTATTACTGGATATCTTTACTTAATGTTGTGTTTTTATGTGCAGGCAGTTGTAGGAACATTAAACACCATAGCATCATATTTTATACATTGAAATATGCTAAAAACTACAGCTGTTAAATTGAGTACTTAGACCAGTGGTTCACACCTCTTTGGTGTCAATGACACTAACTCACTAGGATGCTCCACTGTGAAACAAAATAAACCTAAATGGTCAATGTGAAGCTTCTCTAAACTGACACAGATATAAACATCTGCACATCAGCCACTGTTTGATAATTAGAAAATAAAATATAGAAGACTGGGGGAGCTAGAGACAAGAAGAGGTCATTACATTTATAAAAGCAACCATGCAAAAAGGACATGAGAAAAGTTGGATTTTCAAAACAGTGAGGAGAGAAAAAAGTAACAGAGCAGAAGAATAAATAAACGTAGTACCATAAATAATCCCTAGAGGGAGCCAAATGACAAGCCAGAGACATGAGTGTGTTCTTCAGATCCTGAGACATTTGAATGTGTCCTTCTGTCCCCGCCCTGTGTTTGGTCTCCTGTTTATTTGGCAAATTCCACTGAAACAATAGGCCGCTACGCAGTTAATATTTCAGCAGTTTTGTCAGCTCTCACTTTTTTCCAGACAACACTTTATTCTCAAGTCCAGTATGAGTTGAACCAACGGATGATCCCTCAAAACATTCAAATGTTTTGCTTAAATGCTTATGTACCTCAATTCTCCTTGCCAGTAGATTGTGCTGCTGTTGCTGTGCTCTCCTGCTGTGCCACAGTCAGAAACCGCTGTCGTCATAAGTTTAATATTTTAATTATGGCCAAAGCCTGTAAACAAAAAGCCTGTGACAACTTAATGCTGTGTGCGATTGTGAAATGGAGCAAATTACGCATCTACTGGGACCCGAGCTAAACTATCTAAACCTATTGTTCCATTGTTTTAAATGGGCCATGAATGTAAGAGCATGCTGGTCCCTGATTGTGTGTTTGTGTGTGTGTTACATTAATAGGGCTCTTTTATTGGGGTGTTATTAAGGCCGGGGGGCTCCAGGGTTGTTAAGGGGGTGAGGGACATTCTTCAGATTCTCCTTTGACCAGACACACACAAACACACACACACATACACATTCTTGATGGCTCCTGGCCACACTGTGGCTCCTGGCACTGAGCTCCTTATTTAGTCAGAAAAGCTGCAGAGTCACATCTCTCCCTCTGTCTTTACAACCACTGCTGTCCTGGTGCTCACAGAGAGAACAAATCCATACGCATGAACTTGTGTGTGTTGTTGTTGAAATTTGCGAATTTAATAATAATTTAATAATAATTTGGAATGTTAAAGGAGTACCCCAGGGATTAAGTATTATATTTTCACAAAATTGAGGGGCTAAGTTGTGATATCCTGACTTTTAGTCTATAGCAGGAGTAAAGCTTCTCCATAGGAAGGGCATTCAAGAGGGCACTTCTGTGCCGTTTTTCGAGGTACTGGGGTACCCCACCGATTAGACAGTGAAGTTGGCGGCAGCAACAGGAACATGCACAGCTCTTTCAACTTGTCACTTGCTGTGTGACCATGGCAACCACATAAACTGCAGTGAGGGAGCCGGCACAGGGGCTGATTTAACTTACTTAAATATGTAAGTTTCACATCTTTGTCATCAGTGAACACACACACAGCTGCGTGATGAGATCATACGAGGTGGCCTAAGCAGCCTGCATGTACAGGATATAGGATGGGAAGTAGCAGGGAGCTGTGTGGGTGAGGTTGTGCACGGTTGCCACTCAGTCAATACAGCACAGCAACACAACACAGACATTGTGGCAGCATCTGTTTAAAAGCATCTTAACTCAATATAACTCTGATGACATAATCAGGGTTCTTTTCTCTGTGTGTTCAGAAAGAACTTATAGAAGTGGCATGACTGATGATTAATTATGGAAGTATTATCACAGGATGGATAGTACCCCTCATAACTAATAAACTGAGCCTCAAGTGTAAAATTGCATGAGTGCCCCTTTAATTATTTTATTACAATATGTTTCCAGAGGCTTTCTGTTGTAAAGGAGATGAGTGTTAAAGTGTTAGACGTCTGGATGATAATGTTTGTCACCTCAACCCCCTCTTCCCTTCCTTTCTGTACTCTGACTCTCCATATTATGAGACAAACACAAAAAAAGAAAGTGTCTCTACTGTGCTGAAGAAGACCTGAGGAGAAATGTCAAGGCACTGTCAGTGAAAATTAGGAAAAATAAAGTTAACCTGTCCACCATTACCCTTATCATTTGTGTTCATATAGTGCAGGGATGCTCAAAGTGGGGCCAGTGGGCCAGCCATAAGGTTCAATTTGGTTCACCAAATGTTTCTAGTGAAAAAAAAAGTACAATATTTATTTATTCCCTATTGAATTAATTATTTGTCATAATCGGAACATGAGTGACACTTTGTGCAGGGGAACTTGGGATCCAAGTACCAGTATAATAGGTGTTTGCTTTTGGCCCGTGGCCCAGCATTAATTGTCAGGTTTGGCCCTCTAAGGGAAAAAGTTTGGCCACCCCTGATATAGTGCATACTTGCTGTGTGATCTCATCCGTCTTTTTGGTCAACACAGTGAAGACAAATAGAAGAGGTGGGCAAGGCCGGTGTCTAGACACTCAGTGTCTGGCTGATCCACGCTGTAACCTCTTTAAAGATAAGGCTGCACACACACTGACATGCACACAGATGCAGCAGGCTGTTTACTCTTAAAATATTATGCATAAATAAGCACACTGTCCATGCTTGAGGACACAAACAACTGCACAGAAAAGGAAAGCTGAACAGTGCTGAGTGCGGACCAACAGACACAAACAGACATAAACTGTGTGACCTTATGAGGATCACTGATGCTCATATCCCTCTGGAAATCTCAAATATTTATTTCACTGCCGCCTGGGACCCATGAACATGAGCATTAGATGAGCTCATACTCTCACAGAGACCCTGAACATGGGCCCTTCATCTCTGTACATCTGAAGAAAACAACCTCCTTTTTGTCCAATAGTCACTGACGAATGATGGCAAGGAGGGGGACGAGGGACAGGACTGTCCCAACATAATCCGGTATACACAGGCTAAGAATGAGTTGCTAAAATACTCTTTAAAGTCCCCCTCCAGTCAGAAACCAGTGTATGTTCCTGTCTCTACAGTGTGCTGTTTGTGATTTTGAACTCTTGGCTCATTGCAGAGCTTTGACACTGAAACGTGATGTTTCACACCTGTCATCCGCTCCTGCTGAAAGCAGGAAAGTTCCTCTCTGTGCTCAGTTGACCATGCTGATTATAGGGCGGCCATAGCAGCTAGGCCGCCCTTCCTGTGACCCTCACAAATACCGGTCCTGGAATCACATTCCTGCTCCAGTATCACCGTGTACAAGCTGACTCGATCCTCCAGACAGCACTCGAACCACAGTGCACCGTCCACTGAGAATCGGACTTTACAGTGAGGATCGCGAAGCGCGGCCCCTATTGTGCCTCGCAGCACAAACTTCTAGCCACACCAACAACATTTGCATATCTCAACGAAATTCTCGCCAGCGTTCTTTAATGAGGCTAAGCGCAACCGACGCGAGCGCGCTACCTTCTGATTAGAAGACTGTTAAATGGCAAATGATACCCCCGGTTGTTTTGCATCAAAACCCCTCCGCACGTAGGCACCCCGGCCACGAGCTTTAGTCTGTCGGTGTCAAACTGGATCCACTCTGTATGTTACCTTACCTCATCGCATTCTGAACGCGCGGACTCTTCTCACAGTATTCGCACGGGCACCAACCCTGTTTCTTCCCTCGTTACACCACTCGCGCCTCTGACCACACGCGCCCACCTCATTACAGAACTAACCTGTCCAATATGCAGGGTGGGGCCGACCTCTTACCCTAATATCCGGTCAACTGGGACACCAAGGCTTGAGAATGTTGCACAATTACCCCTCGCATCTCACGCCCATCGGCCGGCCTTCAGCACTAGTCCTACATACACTGCCACGCATCTCATTTAAACCCTAAGAGCTTAATTGAGTGACCGTTTCATCTCTTAGGCTTTGGCACGACACGTAATGAGACAACGCAGAAAAAAGCCACTGCGGTCCTCACCCGCGTCAGGACGCTGCACATACACTCCTTGCCATCAACTTCATCCAAAACTCACTCCTTTTCCGTACGCTTCCCGCGTCGCCATACCGACCGCCTCAGCTTTCTCTATCCAAAACCTCTGTCTCCCGGCTAATAAGTCAATCTCTCAGTTCACGGGCACTCCTTCTTTCTTTTTTCTTTCCCCTCAAACCACAGAACGAGCCACAAAACCAGAGAAGCAGAAAAGCCGGAGCGCGCCCCCATCCGCAGTATAGCAGGACTCA
>NW_023339707.1:1432738-1436720 GCF_004916995.1 Morone saxatilis | reverse complement strand
TTCAACATCTGATTTTAAGGGCGGGCCTCCAGCAGTAGGATTTGTGTGGCCTGTGAATCCATCACAAAATAGTCTGGAAGGTCAAATCCCTCCGGGTCCCGTATCAACTTGTTAACAGTGTGATTTGTAGAACTGAAGCCACCAGTGCACATCCACTGACGAATGACTTTACAGTGGAAGGAGGAGACATCTTGGCTGTCCAGCAGCAAAACTTTAAGAAATCAACAACATGTTGCATACTCAGGGAGATTCCTGGGAGGTCTTTACTGACTGTTTTAATGAGGTAGAAGGAGGAGGTGACTTTTTAAAGACTTTAAAGTGGAAGTGATACGTTGTTTTGCATAAAAACGCATGAGATACACATTATTGTTCCAAATGGACTATTTGTATGTAGTTATACATGTCTGAAGGGGATCTTTAAGTATTGAGGTCAAACTGTGTCTTCTTAAAATGGTGTAAAGTTGATTTATCAGACTAATGTCCAATATCTGGGTGATTTTACCCTAATATGATAACTGGGAAGAAGGTTGAGAATGTATGAGAATTATGCCGATCGTCCCCCACAGCTTCAGATAGTCTTAAATGATTAACTGCCATCTTTTAAGATAGAGTTGAAATGTGAGTGAGTTTATTCTTAGTTTGGGAGACGTAAAAAGTAAAAAAAAGTCAGTGTTAGTCAAACGGTGCGAGCATATCGCTTGTGCCATCACTTTCATCCAAACTAACTCCCTTTTCTACTTTCCGGTGCCATAACCGCCTACTTTCTCTACAAAACCTCTGTCTCCGGGCTATAAGTCAGTCTCTCTGTCCTCTCCTTTCTTTCTTTTTCTTTCCCCAAAAACACAGACGAGCCACAAAACGAGAGAGAGAAAGAGGGGAGCGGCCACGCGAAGTTGAGCAGACTCCACCCAGAAAAAAGCCAGCGAACCGAGAGACAGTCGAGACCATAAAAATGAGTGGTTCACACCCCCGGCTCCACCAGAGCGCCGCGCCCGCTCCCAACGCTCTCTCCACGGACAAGGACGCAGAAATGCCCGCCACGGAGAAGGACCTGGCCGAGGATGCGCCGTGGAAGAAGATCCAGCAGAACACCTTCACCCGTTGGTGTAACGAGCACCTGAAATGCGTCAACAAGAGGATCGGCAACTTGCAGACGGACCTCAGCGACGGGCTGCGCCTCATCGGGCTCCTGGAGGTCTTGTCCCAGAAGAAGATGTTCAGAAAGTACAACCAGAGGCCCACTTTCCGCCAGATGCAGCTGGAGAACGTGTCGGTGGCTCTGGAGTTCCTGGACAAGGAGAACATTAAGCTGGTGTCCATAGGTGAGTGAAAAAAGTTTGTGCACAGCACAAAAACAACGCAGAGTGTAATGAATGAGTGCCAGGTTGCGCGCTTTGGTTTGGCAACACATCTTAAGCTTTATCCAGGTGGCCTCTCCTCTCTTTAAGGCTGTAGTTTGTGCTTGTGTGTTTGGTTTTCTTGAAAAAAATAGCTTGAGTGGTTCTGGGCAACAGATACATTGCACTACAAATTTAAATTGATGGTGATAATGAAACGGACAGTGTATGTGAGCATGCCTGCAGGGGGAATGAAGTTGAGCATGCTGCTGCCCAGTAGAAAAAATCTGTCACTTTAAAAAGAAGAAGAGGTGAAAACACTTTTTCTCCTGCAACGGAATGTTAGATAAATCTCCAGAACAGTTGCCGTAGTAATATTACAGTGTGTGTTTTCAGTGAGAAAGCAGGCGTTTTCCTGGTGTCCAGGGGCGCAGCGCTATTGTCTCCGGCTGTCCAGAACTGAGGCAGATTGTTTTGGGAGGAGGGGGTCTGACTGTGCAGAGGGGGCCCGAGGCTTTCTGTGCTCCCTGCCGCTTCAGCCGGGCTGGGCCAGGTCCGGGCCAAACTCTGTGGGCCGGGAAGTCATTCAGGCCTAGTAGGATAGAGCAGGTCCTGTGCACACACAAACAAACACACACACACACACACACACAGACAGAGAGGGAGAGAGACACAGGGCTATTGTCTGTGATCATGTCGTGCAGTGGGCTGGATCTCCATAGCATTCGACAGGACTTGGCTCACGCTTGGTGACATAAAACTGGGTTTAATGGGCTTTGCCTACATGCAGCTGCCTGCCTGCTTGCTACACTGGTGATTTTGCAGTTGTTTATCAGACTGCAAGTGAATTAAAGACATTTTTTGCTGAGCTGTGATACAAAACTTAGAGAATACAGCCTCCTCGTGTTGTGCTTTCTCACTGCAGAGCATGGGTGGCTCTCAAAGAGGCTCAAGGGTCCCTGATGGACTTGTTCCCACATTTAATCTCACTGTTAATTCAACCCATTGTTGAAATTGCATAGGACTGACTAATCCTATCAGGTGTCGTCCGTCCCCCCCCCAGACACTCTTCTCTTTGAGACCTTTATCAACAGAGAGTCTGTGGTTGGAAGGAAAGGAAGAGGTTTGTGTGACTGAGTGTGTGTGAATCAGACATGAGTGAGTCCTTGTCATCCCCTGCTGGGGGGGTATGTCTGGCTCACTTCATGGTTTCCACACACGTGTTACTGCTCCCTGCCGCAGCCACAGGTGAGGTGCTGGCAGTGTTTGTACCTCGTGCCAAAGGCTGCTGTACCCCATATCAGGCAGGAAGAGGTGGAGCTGCTGTTGACAGATAAGATCATCAGCAGAGATTGTGATTATCGAGGTTGTGGTCAGCTTTTTAAGATGCCATCTCTGTGAGTTTCATGTTCCCATGCAGCGTGCCTCAGGAATATTTTCTTTTCTATATTGGGGGGGTTGCTTTTCGGACACAGAACTCTCACTCATTCCTAAACCCTTTTTAGAAAAAATCTGAAAAATGCACAAAGATCCTCTGATCTCAGTGCCAGCAGATTGTGTGTTTCATTAAGCAGCGCTCTGCTGGTATTCAGGGCGCAGTACCAGGCACCAATGAGCCATACTAGTCAGCACTGTCTGTCCGTCTGTCTGTTCACCCAGCTGACTCACCCTCATCCTAGCAGCTCCTCTTGAGTCATTTAATCTGAAGATGAGAGAGGAGCCTGCCCTGTTTTACTTCCTCCTTTTCATTGCAGAAAATGGGCACACCCAGCCAGCAACCCTCACCACAAATTACCAAACTGCCATCGCTGCTCAGCGCCATCCACACGGCCCCTCCCGCTTTCTTTGATTCAAAGCTCATTGCTGTCTTTCTGTTTTCACCAGAAATTCAAACTTTATTTTCACCTTCCTTTCTGTTGAATCTTCATGTCCACACCCCTTTCATTTCTCCTTTCACTTATCTTTTGTATTGTATTAAAACGCAACAGCACCCACTGTAACACTCTCATGAGTTACTTAAGACAAGCCAGTAATTTGCTCACATACCACCCTCGTTTCTGTGTTGCAAGTATGAAGCTGGGGTCAGCAGCTGGTTAGGTTAGCATATAGACAAGAAACAGGGGGAAGCCTGTCCCAAAAACAAATTTGGGTGGTACTTCTCATCTAACTATCACTGATGATAAATCTCATAAAAAAATAATGATAATAAAGTTTTATTGAGTTTTGGGACCACCATAGTTTCTTCTACATGCTTGGAAAGCTGAGCTGTATTCAAATTGTTTCAATCTGCAACTTCACTGCTAGATGCCACGATATTGTAAAAAAAGAGTTAGGTACTGTATAGCCAATATGCACTCTTCAATATTTGTCTATTCTTGTTTTTTTCCCTCGTTATTATTGTTATCTGTGGTTTGCAGCTTTAATCACAGTGCCCTCACTGGTGTCATTAGCATCACGAAGGTGAGGGTAAACACTTGAAAATGTATCCACTGTATTGGCTCTTTCAGGCTGTGAACAGTTAACTAAATCAGCTCTAGCCTGCAGTATATCCAGCAGCCACAGTGGCACTCTCTTCACATTCCCTGCACACACTGCAGTTTAGTGTTCACTGTAATGAGGTTTCAGTGCAACAGGTAATCTCTCTC
>NW_023339707.1:1431805-1432696 GCF_004916995.1 Morone saxatilis | reverse complement strand
ACTCACTCACTCACTCACTCTGCCATTTTGACAAAATGATCCGACTGGCACCGGCAGCAGACACATGATAACTGAGAAGAACCTGCGCATGTTCAGTCAGGAACACAGTTAGATAGCGGCTAGGCTGCCATCTAGCAGGCAGTGGAGTGAATGAGGGCAGAGACACTGACTGCAGCACTGATCAGACAGGCTCTGGCTCTCCGTTATGTCTCATACGGTCAAGTTACCAAACTGTACACTCTCCATGTGATTAGCATGGGTCTGATTTAGTGACATTTTCCATTTACCTGATCTTTAAATCTTGAGCTTATGTGCATATTCCACCGTGCTCATCACACCCATGTTTGAACAAGCTCAATCATTTCACTCGGCATCATCCTGTTTGTGTGTGTGTGATGAAGCATTAACACACACTGACTGTTAAGCAGATTAAGACTTTTATTAATTGGATAAATGCTCTTTGTGCATTCTCTGTCAGCTTCTTCTTATCAGCAGGATCTTCACTGTAGTCCATCAGCAGCCCAGACCAGATTTTAAAACACGTCTTTATCTGGACTTGATGGAACCTGTGTGGAGTTTTTTCAAAAAAGTATGATTGCAGCGATTGTGCCAAACTCCTCCCGTCATCCACACAGGCAGGATGTGAAACAAACAGAGCTGTGGTGTAACTTTGTACCTGACTGCTCCCCTGTCTTTGCCTGGGAGCGGACACATGCAGGTTGAGACAGACGCCCGTGTGGCAACAACTAGGCTGTCTCCTCCTGTTACATTATTACATAATCATGAAATGTGTTCTATATTACTAAAAGGAGATAAACAACTAGTTCTTAGAATGCAACATATGCTTATCGGAATTAGTTTAAAGCTCCCTCCACTCAAAAATCAGTGTTT
>NW_023339707.1:1427177-1431705 GCF_004916995.1 Morone saxatilis | reverse complement strand
TCACATTCATCTGCTGAAAGAGGAGTTTAAGTTTCTCTGTACTCATTGAAAATCTGATTTTAAGGGGCGGGGCCTAGCAGCAGGATTTGTGACATCACAAATAGTTTGGACCAGTATGCAACTTCTAAAAGTGTAGTGTGTGTAGAAACTTGAAGCCTGAAGGAACTTGCACATACACTGAGAATGAAATACAGTACAATAGTTACAGTGAAGTAGGAGACATATGTGTGTGTGTGTGACATTGTGTCCAGCAGCAAATCTTTAGAAGAAACAACATTTGCATATTCAGAGATTCTGGAATATTTAGTAGATGTCTTTTTAAGGAATTTAATGTGGAAATTATTTTTAAAACATGTCTTACTGCGTTGGACTATGATCTTTTTATTATTTTTTTTATTTTTTAGATTTTAGATTCTCCCTACAGCAAGGTTTTGCATGCAGGCTAACTTGGTGTGTTACAATTGTGAGTGTGTGTATGTGGGATGGGGTGTGACAAATGTCTACCTGCACTGACTTACCTTGGATTGTTAGATTCAAACCGCTTGACAGAGCAGATGAGGATACCTGACAAGATGATTGTGTCTGACTTTGATCTCTGGATGACACCATCAGCACATGGTCATGATTTCCAATTGTGCATGTCTTTTTTTTTTTTTTTTTAATGATAACAGACATTCAAAATACAGAGCACCAATGCGGCCATCGTAGCTGCCACCCAACAACTTTCACTTTGTCTTATTGTATTAACATACATTGTACTTACTCAGACTCTAAAGGAAAATCCTGAGACCCATTGACACAAATCTTGCAAATTAAATATTTCACTGAAGCAGTCCTGGTCATTCATTTACAATATATTACCAAATAAAGCGGCTTGCTAAAATCTCTGCTAGTTGATGGTTCCTGTATATATCGTTATATCACTAAACCCCAATTCCGAGCAAGCTGTAATTAAAGCTGTTATCGTCAATATTTTATATGAACAAAGTATCAAATGACTGTATGCAATATGAGAAGTGTCACATAGGCCGTAACTTCACTGTTTAATTTCACTCTCTTAGCTCTTATTAGTATTGTTTCCAGCAGCAGGCAGCCGTCTTCACCAATAACCCCAAACAGACAAAAGTAGCAACTACCCGATGAACACAATGGAGCATTCAGTGGCTAAAGAATCCAATATTTCCTCCAGGAGTTTGTGGAGACCAATACAGAGCTAAAAGGAGACTGGATATTGGATCGACAATTAATCAGGCCGCTAGAAACACGACTCCAAATGAATGCTAATGTTGCTGCGTTTCTGCTGGTCGTGTAACTAAGCCACTGTTCACTAACAAGTTAGCCGAATCAACTTTATGTAATATTAAGTGATAATATGTCATAGTGTTTATAGCTTATTTCTTAAGTGGCCAAGACATGAGATAAACATGTATTACATGTATTACATGTATGTTGCTAGAGACTCAAGATGAAACATTTCTCACACTCAGTTTGGTGCACAAAGGACATAGGCCTACCGGAGGGGCTGCGAGCCAAGCTGCTGTTAACATTAGCTCAGCTTGTTTCTGTGATAACTTAAAAATCCAGACCTTCCAGAGGTTTTTACCAGAAGCCGAATTATCTGCAGAAGTATTTCCTCTTGTACAAATGTACAAACACGGAATAAAGCAGTTTCACCTTAAACATCTGTGTTTCTCTGGTGCTGCTTGATGGACGCTAACGTTAGCTCAGCTTGTTGAAATGCAGCGTTACCTGAATAAAATAAAAGATTTCTCTGAATTTAAACATTGTTGGAACATTTAGGATAATGTAAGTACACAACTCAACTACATACAGAACATAGCTCTAAATACAAATATATTACATATAGAGCTTTAATGCAGGTTTAAACTCAATGTGCTTGAGTAATTACAGCAGTAATGCTAAGGAAACTCCCAGGACTCCTTCAACTGCAACGTCAGTTATCAGATAATGAGAGAGCACTATACAGACCCATTGGCAGAGGTCTGTATACTGAGAGCCTGCTCGTGTTAGGGATGTCTTACAGCACCAATTTTAATCTTACGTTTTCAGAAACAAGATAAAAGTGCACGAGAGAGTGGCTGCGGCTGCGTAGAGCTAAGATGAATGTTTGCCAGATAACGGAGAGTTTAGCCACTCAGTTAGGCCAAAATGGATCACTTCCTGCTGGTTCATTATCATTAGCATAACTTCCTGTCTGCACAGGCGAAAAGGGACTGGTCAAGTGGATACTGTGGATTAGCGGAGTGCACATTCCCATTCAGTACAGTGGTATTCAGGCTATTGCATTACATCAGAGTTGGAAACGTGCCCCAGCACCCCATGCCTCATGTTCAGACTGAACAAGCACACATATTCTTTAACTAACTCACAAAAACCTGCAGTTGTTCAGTGAGCCATTTAAGTAAACGGTGTATATAAATTGCAGTGACACCATATTGTGTGATGTTCAAAGCAAGGACACTGCACTGAATGTAGACAGTTTTTGTTGTGTGCTTTCCTTGCTGTCATTATGTTACAAGATTTTTACCTACAAACAGATTCAGCCTGGGTTCCTGTGCCAGAAACACGTCTGGAGGGGATCTACTTTTCCAGACCTGAATCATATTTGCCAGGCCAAGAACTATCAATTACTTGGAAACCTGCACTCTGCTCTTATGGCTGATGGTAGTTCTCAGATGTTTCCAGGAAACAGACAGTTGATTAAAGCCGCATGGTATTTATTAAATCCCCTCATTCATCTTTTTACGTGGTGCCCCATGTCCTCCTCTTGCCTCTTCTTCCTCTGTCTTGGTCTATCCCTGCTTGCCGCTCCCTGTTCTCCCCATGTTTTTCATTCTTCTTTCTTTGCCTATCCCTTCAAACCTGATGTTTTTTTTTTTTGCCTATCAGGTCTTTTTGCTCAAATGAACATATCTCAGCCCATCCTCTGTTGTCAGTGCGGGCTTTAAAAATGTCCCACACAGCACTTTTCCCTGGCTTTTTTTCTCTCTTTTCTTTCTTGGCCCTCCACTTTCTTTCCTGCCTCCCTTCCCCTGTCCTGCCCTCCCTCCTCCCTCCTCCCTCCGCCTGTAACCAGAGCCCAGGGAATTGGAGGGCTGCCAAGATCCAGTTTGCTTCTGCCCTTTTAAGGCTAAAAAACCAGGAGGAACTTTTTCCAGTGGAGGGAGTGAAGAGAAGGAGAGCGGAGGGAGGGAGCGAGGATGACTGGAAGGAGTAGAAAGGAAGAGGAGGAAGTGTAGTAGCTTGTTGCATGGAGTTAGAAGGGGGAGGGAGGGAAAGAACAGAGGGCTCCAGGTCATAGATTTTCAGCTTTGGGATGTTTGAGGCTACAAGCTGAATTCACGTCAAAGTTGTAAAGCAATAAGCAAATGTGTTTATATTTCATGTCCTATAGTTCATCTTCATGAATACATGAGGTGTGTGTGTGTGTGTGTGTGTGTGTGTGTGTGTGTGTGTGTGAGATAAGAGCAGTGTGGAATGTGTGACATTTCCTCGGAGTGTTCTGTCTGACTGGGTTTTGGTCACTCCAACCACTCCCCCTCTTCCAAGCATGACTTGTTTTTGTGTGTGGGCACCATTGTTCTGCTAGCCCCCATTACACTTTCACTATCTTAATGTCTGACAAAAGTAAATTTGTTCAGTATATACGTCATAATAGTCATAATAGATTAGAGTTATAAAAATCAGGTCTGACCTGAACCCCAAAAAATTCTGTGCGAGCCCCGAACATAGCCTGAACCACAAAAGCAGTTTTGGGCCGGAGCCCGACCCAAACCCAAATATCTGCTTTAATTGTTTATCACAAGCTAAAGTAAACTACATTATGCATATAATACTTCAAATTATTATCAAGACTTATAAATAAACAGATTCACTCATTAATAACAGTTGGATGTATTATTGATAAAATATTAAAAATATATATAGTTTTTAAATCTAACTCAGCCTCACCCAAGCCCGATCTACAAGAGCAGTTTTGGGCCAGGGTCATGTATTTAGAGATAAATCTGCGTCCTGGTCCTGACAGTCCTGTGATTGTTTTATATATTCTGTTATTATATGAATAACTATGAGGAAGCTATGAGCGATGGCAGGGCAGGGAGGGAGCTCAGCTGTGCTGTTTGGGCCTTCTCCTTACAAGCTCTCAGCACTAATCTGCTCCAGATGTTGCTGTACAACCTGAATATTGTGCAGAACCTTTCCTCCCGCTGTCGCTTCTCTCTGCGCTGTACCCCACCTCCCTCCTCCCTCTCCCTCCCCGAGATGCTGGGATCAGGTCAGGCTTTGGGTCAGGGGGTTGTGATGATGTCATACCGGGGGGTGGGGGGCATTGCAGCAACGAGCCAAATGGATGAGTCATGGGAGTTTTTGGGGCAAAAGGAGCATCAACCACAGACACGCACACTCTCCATACGGTAGTCTCTCTCTCTCTCTTTCTCTCTTTCTCTCTTTCTCTCTCTCACACACACACACACACACACACACAAATCACTTGCCAGGATCATTT
>NW_023339707.1:1413121-1427077 GCF_004916995.1 Morone saxatilis | reverse complement strand
TGTGTGTGAGAGGCATAAATCAAAAAACAACACATATACACACGTTATCAAGTGTTCTATAAGTGTGAGCGAATTTATGTCATGCTTAGATTGACCTTTGTGTGGATCCAAGAAACAGGGAGGCACTGAAACAGCAGCAGACTGTATAGGCCGGGGCAGGGTCTTGCTTTAACCCCGAAATGTTTCACTATTTTTGACTTTGGACAATAGACAAATGATTATCCAATTTACTGTAGAGCTGTCAACTGTTATATTTATCGCTATTATATATATATATAATAAGTGTTTTTTAATAACAGTTAAGTGTTCTGAGTAATTTCTTCAGTCAAAATGTCCAAAGTCTCTGATTTCAGCTTCTGAAATAAACTCTATCTTCAGGCAAGGGTGTAGCACAAACATTTTGAGTCTGTACATAGGCATTGTCTGTGGGCCCCTCTCCAAATTCACAGCTATTCATTCTTGTATCTTTGTATATTCTGCCCCCTTTTCCCCCCCACTCTGACACCTCTAGCTTTGGGAAACGGTTTTCACCATTTGAACTTTTAATAACAATTAATCGATTAATTGAGAAAATGACAGACAGACTAATCAACAACATAAATAATCTCTGTGACCTCTTCCGCTCCCGTTCGGGTGATGTTGTTCCTGTTCTGGTGTGTTTATGCTGTGGTGGCTGACGGGCCGCTTTGTGACACACCCCTTCTTTCGCTGATGTGCATTCCTGCTGCAAGTACCAGCCTGTGGCACACATGCACATGCACCGATCACGCCCTCCTGTCAGCACAAATGGCAATTTATAGCTTATCAGTTTTATCTTTGTCTTCAGGCAACATTTCTCTCTTGTCTCTTCTCTCTGTTGCTCCCTGTCTCTAATGTCCCTTCCTTCTTCTTTCTTCTTTTCTGAGTTGCCACTCGGTTGCTATAAAGCCATCCAAACAGGATGGTCTTGGTCTGACCCTGCTTTATCACCATGCTGGGTGTATTTTTCCAGTAGGAGCAGCTGACATGTCTTGTATCGCAGTGCCGGCAGCTTGTGAACACAGTTCTAGTAGTTCTGCATGTAGGCAAAGAACCCCTCTGATGTGAAGCACGCATGTGTTTTAACAGCCTTTGTTTCCTGACCGACCTGCTGCTCTGCTCCTTGTCTTCATCATGCATTCCAACCTCCTCTACTTCTTTTTGGTTCAGACCCCCATCCATCCCGACCTTGTCCTCAAACTCTCACTGCAGCTTTCAGACTTAAATATTCAGCCTTTTCAGTAGCCCCAGCCCCCCAGGTGCAGCCCCAGGCCAGCGCCCTTATGCAAAAACATCCAAGAAAAAAAACTCATTCAAGACCTCATTGTTGTTGAGGTTGTGCTGCTGCTACTGACAATTATTCCAGTCTAGACAACAACAACAAAACAGATTAAATTGATAACTATTTGAGGAAGCTCTCATGTCCAGAGCCATGTTGTTCTTGCAGCCTCGTTCTGGTTTCATGGTCTCCTCAGCCCTTATCAGTGTTGAAAAAAAACTGCACACAGCTGCTGTCAGAATTGAGATTCACACGCATGTTAACATACCAACAGCTGTAACTCTGACACCCTGCAGAAGGGCTGAAATCAAGTCCCTTGAATGCCATCAGCACCTGGCCTCAGATTCTTACAAGAACCTTCTTCATTCTTAACTACATTCTAATCACTATCAGCTGGAGAAGCACAAACACACTGCCCCACCCTTTCCTTAAAGCTGGACCTGAGCAATCACCCCTTCTGATCAACTGCTTCTTGTGCAACATGTGCACACACTGCAGTTGTGTGTGTGTGTGTGGCTTCTCTTCCTCATGCCCGGGCTCGCTTCTGGTTGCATCACTTTCTCCTGTGTTTTTAGCCGAGCGTGTGGTTCTGTCTGAACACGGACAAATGCCTCAGGTGCCATTAAGAACAACCTATTGCTAGACGTGCTGCTGTGTCAGTCTGTTGCAATATGGTAAGCGAGTTTGCATCTATAATTAATTCTCTGAAACCACAACTAATACAGAGAACATTGAGGATGATGTTGGCTGTTAAGGTGGCACATTCATGTATTGCAATTTTTAATATAGCTGTTCATACTTCTGCCCAGATGTCCCCATGTGAACATTTATATAATTGTTGCTGTATGATTCATGTGGAAATTTCCCTTGACACTTGTTCTTTCACACTTTGTCTCTTCCCCTTTGGATTATCTAGAATTTGTCTCAGCCAGAGACAGTTTTACTATTTTTTTTTTCATGTTTGTCTTTTAACAGAATGTGTATTAGTAAAGTGGAGACACTAGAGGGAAGGTACGTTTTTTTTTTTTTATCTTTCAAAAAGAGAGGCAACTCAAAGGGCTTTACGTGTTACAAAAATGACTCAGAACAATCCTTAAGAGGACATTTAATTGCGAATCATATCACAATATCTGTCAAACTAATCACAGTATGATGTTGTCGCCATACCGTTCAGCCCTAGCCCAGTATCTGCACTAAGATCACGTAGACCACGGTCGTTTTATCTGAATAACCTGAATACCTTTTATCAGTCTCAGAGCTGTGATGTGGTCTGCAGCCAGATTTAAATCTGTACAAAAGGCTATAAAGTACCACCCGGGTTGGTCAACATAAACCATTGTTTAGTCTCAGACCAGACCACGGTGGATGATTTCTAGGTATGCACCCACTCCTCCTTAAAGACAGAGCCATACATTAGATAGTAGATTGCAGAGAGACTCTGAGGGGATTTGGAATTTGAAGCACAAATCATTACAGAGCTTCACTTCTGAAACACTGAGGTTTAAATAGAAGATCAAAGATCAAAAAAGAGCCAGAGTCATTCCTCTTGGCAACTGCCATTTTTCCTCCTCTATTATTTCCTAATGGTTTTTAATCTGATTGTATTTTAAAGGAGAGGCTGCATCTTAACTTCCAAATCTTTGGAATTTTTCAAGTGACCTTCCACCCTTTCTATACCTCGCCCTCCTTTCTTTTATTGTACTAAAACGCTTTTAAGTAAGAAGTCTGTCGTCTATGATCTAGATGCCAGTTTCTTCAAGTTTTTGTGAATGTTTAAGCATGTGTGACATGACTTCGAATCCTGTCTCTCTTCCTCTGGACTGTAGACTCTAAAGCCATTGTGGATGGGAACCTGAAGCTGATCCTGGGTCTGATCTGGACCTTGATCTTGCACTACTCCATCTCCATGCCCATGTGGGATGAGGAGGAGGAGGCGGATGATGGCAAGCAGAAGACGCCCAAGCAGAGGCTGCTGGGATGGATCCAGAACAAGCTGCCCGAGCTCCCTATCACCAACTTCCACAGAGACTGGCAGACCGGTCGGGCCTTGGGTGCCCTGGTTGACAGCTGTGCTCCAGGTGAGACATCTTTTGTGTTCCTGTGTCTCAAAGAGGGATTCGTGTGTATGAGCGGAGGGTGGGATCATGTTCTGTGTGTTTCAGGGGTCAGTGGAGGTGAAGGGCTAGAATGTGTGTGTGTGTGGTGTGCATGTGTTTCCGCCACAGCAAGGTTGTTAAATTAACACCAGCCGAGCACTAAGTGTTAGAACATCTTAATAAAATTAAATAATAATAAATAACTTTGCAGACTTAAAAATACAATGGATGATCTGTAAGGTTGTTACAAATCAACAAGGTACAAACTCTCCTCCCTGCCTAAACCCGGCATGTCTTTGTTGTCCCTGGAGTCAGAGTCCTGGTAGGAGCTGCTGTAAATCACATATTCCGTCCCGGCTCCGTTGCAGAAAACCTCCCTTGTACTTACAAGCTCACAGTCAGGTACAGTCAGATGGGACTGCTAACTAGTAATGATGATGAGCTGAAGGGGGATGAGGGGTAGTGCTGAACCTTTCCATTATGGCTAAATTAGGAAAAGAGACAGGAGGAGCAGGGAGATGAGGAGACAGAGGGGAGGAGGGATGTAGGTGAAGGAAAGTGAGGCATGAAGGAGGTTTCTGTTTACATGCTCAGGATGTTTGGCATACCTGTGGATCACCAACAGCCTTGAGCCAGAGATAAGGATTCAACAAAAGCTTTAATTCCCCTCCAGCAAAACATTTCCAAAAATAACAACCCCAGAGACTAAAGACTCAGTTAAGTTTTTTTATTTTATTTAAAAATTTAAATACAAAATTTGCTGACACACTTTGCCAGGATACGCTTGTGTGATAAAGAAGGAACAGCATGACATCCAGTGGATGAATTCAGGGGCAGACATCTTGACAAACCACAGAGACAGATGTGTGGCCCCAAACCAGATTACTGCTGCAGATTCACCTTCAAATAAAGATTAAGCATGTTTTGCGTTCTCCCTTTATCTGCTGGACGTCGTCAAGGCTGTAACTTTGGAGTCAACACATTGACAGGCTGTAACACAAGAAGCTCTCAGATTCACGTCTATGTAAATGTTTAACTATTTTATACTGAATTATGATTGTGTCTGTTTTTCATGATTTTAAATTTCAGGAAACATTTTTAGGTTTACACAGTCCTGTCATATTGTCATTTAAATGTCCTTATCATGATATGTTTCTACTTGAATACATTAATTGATGAGTTATTGCCCCACTGCTGCCTGTAGAAAGTCCAACTTACCTGCTTCCTTTCCTGCAGGTCTGTGTCCTGACTGGGACCAGTGGGATCAGACTAAACCAGTGGACAACGCCCGTGAGGCCATGCAGCAAGCTGACGACTGGCTGGGTATCCCACAGGTAAAATAAGTACTATTGCGATGAACCGATAAGCTTCTTGTGACATAAGAAATAACACGTTCATAAGCAACACACCCAGGAATTCTGCTATAGCCTTAGTTGGTCTTCTATGGCCAAAAGCTAATGCTGGCTAATGTTGGGCAACTTGAGACGTATTGTATATTGTTGTGTAACTGAATCAGTTTGCTGACTTTGTCTTGCGTCTCTGTTCATGATACTATTACTGTGAAGCATACAACTCATGCAACATCCAGTGCTGCCAACCTGGCAACTTTCTTGCTTGATTGAACAACTTTTCAGATCCTCTTAGCAACTTTATTTCTAAAAAGCAACAAGCAAGAATGAGTTTGGAGCACTCCTTCTTTTGCGGCATAGGACAACAACTCCACTAAACTACTCTGCTAATTACATAATATTTGTCATGTATGCATGTATGCATGCATGTATGTATGTATGTATGTCACAAAAGCTATGGCGCTGTGGCACCAGGCCTGTCAGGAGCAGAGGGCCAACACTCAGAGCGAGTGAGGAGTCTAATGAGGAGGTTTAATTCAGTGATAGACCGACTGATCAATTGGACAATTAATCAGGCTGATTATCTTATAGGCATTTTGAGATGTCTGCACTATAAATGGCAGGCCGTCAGTGTGGCTGCTGTGGAACAAATTAGTGCCCCAAAATGTTGCTCTGACCTCTTCTTTTTTGTATTTAGAATAACACATTATCATCTCAATGAAAGGTACTGAAACAAATGTATGTGACATATCATTATTTTGGCTTGTGGATTTTTTTCATCCACCAATCACCTTGGCCTCCATGGGGCAGAATCTAATTAACATACAGTACTGGTGGGCTGTCGGAGAAGAACACAGCCATAACCTTTTATCCACTTTTGTGTTTGTCCAGAATGAAAAGCTCAACATTCAATAGAGAGGTTCACCAAACACAGTGTACAACTGCACTGGTTGTCGGGTTTGGTCGCTCTGGTGAATGACAGCAATGTGTTGGCATGATTGGCACAGTGCAGGCAGCTGGCACAGCATAGCGTGCTGACAGTTGGCTCTGTGGTCGCTGCTGTTTCCGCCTTCAGCTCTGCTTCTGCTCAGAAACTCTTTGTCCCTTCCCCTGTCGCCTTTGTGGGTTGTAACTCAGACAATAAGGGTGTCTGTATGAGTGGCTTGCGTGTGAGTCTGTCTCAGGTACTTTCTGAGCTGAGGAAGAGGTTGGTATGTGGTTTTGATCACCAAATCACAACACCTCAAAGTTGATTTTTGTTGAGAGTAGGCTCCATGGCAACTAAGCAAGCACAGCTTCAGGCTATACAGCTGTAGCCTCTCTTCTCTTTCATCAGCAAACATGCCAACAGGGAAAAAACTGCCCTTTCATTTGGAAATTATTTCTTTCCATGTCTTAGGTGATCACCCCTGAAGAGATCGTTGACCCCAATGTGGATGAACATTCAGTCATGACCTACCTGTCCCAGTTCCCCAAGGCTAAACTGAAGCCTGGTGCACCTCTACGACCCAAACTCAACCCCAAGAAGGCCCGCGCCTATGGGCCAGGTACACACACACAAACACAAACACAAATCTGCAATGAGGCTTCAACAAGGAAACAAATGTAGTTGTATTTAGCTGAGCAGCTGGATCAGCTTAGAGCAACAGGGATGATTAACTTGTTTACAGCCATGGACCCAAAAAATTAGTTTGGACTCCGGCAAAAATGAATTTAAACTCACCCACACCTACAGCCCTGTGTGTGTAGTCCAGGATCATATATGACATGTCATGCACAGGACATTCCTTATGTACTGTCACTCCTCCTCTCTGAAGGTGTTGAGCCTGTTGGTAACGTTGTGATGAAGAAGGCCTTGTTCACCGTTGAGACCATCAGTGCAGGAATGGGAGAGGTGCTGGTTTACGTGGAGGACCCTGCAGGACACAGAGAGGAGGTGAGACACTGGGGACTTAAATCCTTGTGAAATACTGTCTTTTAACTGTTTTGGTCATCATGTCACACTAACATTTTGAAATTGTTTTCTTTCAGGCTAAAGTGACAGCCAACAATGACAAGAACCGCACGTACTCCGTCTTCTATATCCCTAAAGTCACAGGCATGCACAAGGTAAGTTAAGAGCCATTTTTGATGTTTTTGGTTCCGTTTGGTTATGTTGCATGCTTTTAAAATAACTCTTAAAGAAAATTATATAGAATGCATTTTAGGGGACAATATGGTGACGGTAATATGTAATAATATTAATATTATATAATATATATATATATTATAAGATATAGTTCATAAAATTGATGATATCTGGACTTGGATAATTTAACATTAAATATATAGATAGATTAATCAATTAAAAAGCATTTATACATTTTTTTTGCCTAGATCAACACTTGCCCATTATAAGATGATGAGCTTCCTAGCTAGCAGTAAAAGTCTCCCGACAACCCATGATCAGATACAAAGACATTTCACAACTTTTATACTCATTCATTACTGCCAACAGCACAGAAAATATTGAAGACTTTGTAAATTCAGAACCTTTTTTAATGCCTTCTGAGTCAAAGACATTGACCTGCAGAGATCCTATAAATGGGACCTGAGGGTTCACTGATTCCTTTCTGCTTTGTAGGTGACAGTATTGTTTGCAGGGCAGCACATCTCCAAGAGCCCCTTCGAGGTGGAGATCGGCATGGCTCAGGGAGACTCCAGCAAGGCCACGGCTCAGGGACCAGGCCTGGAGCCCACAGGAAACATTGCCAACAAGACCACCTACTTTGACGTCTACACAGCAGGTAATAACACAGGCAATATGAGGTTTGGTTTCTCTGCTTACCATCAGGTTAGAAAGTCTGCATGGATGTGTTTTGTTGTGTCTTGTTACTCCTTTTATACTAAGTGTCCGCTGTTTGCCTGTTTCTCTCAGGCGCTGGTGTTGGCGAGGTGGAGGTGATGATCATAGATCCTGCCGGCAAGAAGAACACGGTGACTTGCACCATCGAGGACAAGGGCAACAGTAGCTATCGCTGCACCTACAAACCCACCCAGGAGGGCCAGCACACCATCTATGTCACCTTTGCTGGTGGTCAGATCAGCAAGAGTCCCTTCACGGTCACCGTGGGAGAGGGTAAGAGTTGTAGACTTGATTCCTTAGCAGCACTAGTCTATTGCAGTATTACAGAGAAACCTTGCTTATAAGTGATTCTGTATAGGATGTTACTTGCTTACTGTTACATTCTGTGCTTTTAATTTTCCTGTAAATAACCAAAATGACATTTTCAGTGACTATTAGGAATATATTATTTATTTGTTCACTCTGCTGGTTTTTCTTCTAATGTAATGCTTTGCTGTCTCTTCCTGTCATTGTATTGGATGCTGTGTCCTCTCTCTGTCTGTCTTCCCCTCCCTTCTTCCCTTCTTCCCTTCTTCCCTTCTTCTCTTTGATAGAAGCCTGGTGGTATCTGTCCTCTCTCTGGAATGGCTTCTTCCTTCTGCTGTCATTTCCTGTTTCCTGGGATCTCTCTTGGGTACCCACTGTGTGTGTGTGCGATTGCATGCATGAGTGGGTGAGCTGAGTGTCCACGTAGATACTGCACTGCGTTATCATATACTGTGTGTGTGTGTGTGTGTGTGTGTGTGTGTATTTCTGCAACTAAGCTCACTTTTGACTCTCCCAAATTCAAGGAAATCATCCTCCGTGAATATTAATTAAACCCGCTTCCATTCTCCCATAGGTGTTTGGATTTGATTCACATTATTTTCAGTTTCATCAAACCATCCAATGACCGGCATTTGTCATGTTTCTCCACTTAATCCCTGAGGTTTTTTCTTTAATTTGTTACCGTCTCTATTTATCAAGCATCATATGAAGAACCCTTTTACGTAAATTCTAAATTTCACTGTTGGGACTTAGTTGCACCCACAGTTGCAGAAACCCCTGTTTGTCTTTCTGAAACGGCATTTCTGTACTTGTGACAAATTTAACTCTGTAGACTTGATTTATGTGTGTGTGTGTGTGTGTGTGTGTGTGTGGTGTGTGTGTGTGTGTGTGTGTGTGTGTGTGTGTGTGTGTGTGTGTGTGTGTGTGGTGTGTGTGTGTGTGTGTGTGTGTGTGTTGTGTGGTGTGTTGTGTGTGTGTGTGTGTGTGTGGTGTGTGTGTGTGTGTCATCTGCCTGTAATACTTACTTGAAGAAATTCACAAACATGTTCTCATATTTCGATGGAAGAACACCACCATTAAGCAGCAGTTTTCTATTTGCCCAGGAAACAGAAGCCTCATTTCTTCCAGCTCACTCGTGGTCNNGTATGACCGGCATTGTTTAAATTGTAGCTTTTGGCACAATGATTCATGTTTTCCAAGGATTAAAATAACAGATATGTGGTAGGATTGTAATTAGCTTTGCTTCTCTTAGAGAAATTAACCTTTAAGTTGCATTGGGTGTGTCCAACCCAGACGACAGAATGCTTCAAAAAAGGAAATGAGAAAATATTATAACATAAATATCCAAACATTTTGGTACCACTTTTTAAATAGGCACTTTTGATATGGTTTATATGTTTTAACTATGAAACTGAGTTATTAATGGTTAATTGTTTTCTTAAAAGTACTTCATATATCATTGGATTGCTAGGTTATAAATAAAATAGCATTGTTTCCACTTCCTTGAAAGCGATGTCATGTAGCTTTTGCTAAACAGTGGCAACTGTAGCAACAAGAGGCACATGGGATGATGGTAAATGCTACTGATAAAAAACTCTTCTACTGCTCTAAGACAGTAGTTACCAGTGCCCAGTGGCAGCACAGTGCACATGGCCCCCCTACTCTGACTCTGATTGGCTAGTACTTGTTGCCTTCCTTGGTTTTGGTTGGATGGTTAGATTGGTTAGGGTGCAAATATCAGGGTAAGCCAATCATATCATTTTAGGTACTGTCAGAGGAATTTCTGCCTAATATGCAGGGGTGTGTATGCATATATGCCATGTAGTACCAAGACGGGACCCTGCTACTTCCCAGGATGACAAAGTCGTTATCTGTTTATAACTGGAACAACTGCAGTTCTAAAAAAAGGTTTATTGACCAGATCTGCTCCTATATGTGTTAAAATGATTTTGGTCAACCCATTTATAGACATAAGTGGTCAAAGGGTCAAATTAGTCAAAGGCTGCCCCACCGTTGTTCTTTTAAATGGCTTATAGCTAATAAAAATATTAGTAAAAATAAAATGTATCCACCATTAATAAAGCCATTCAGTATAAATTTGTTGTGCCTTATTGGAAAGTATAGGGACTTGCTACCAATTGTGATAACCTAATGAAAAATAATTTTAATCACAAACGTTAGTCAGTGTTGAGATCTGAATCCAGGATGGGAGTCTTTTATTATTCAGTTTCACATTTTCTATTTATTCTGAAAAGAAAACTTCTTCTTGGTTTTAACCAAGCAGATAACGCTTCTAAAATTTGTTACAGTGGTTACAGTATACCAGACCTGCACACATGACCTGCCAACATCAAAATAGATTTTAATATAATGAATTATAGATTTATTATTTATCTTAGAGTGCCAAGTAGCTCACTCCCTGGAAAATATCTTGTGCTTCTGTTATTGTGGGGTTTCCTTTGCTTCCTGCATGGCGGCCAACTGTGACTCAGCAGCTCCTATTTTATACACTTTTAATCAGGAGATGTGAAGATGCTCCACTTCCTGTGTGAGGCTGACTTCCTTTCCTGTGGTCTCTGAATTTACTCTGCGGAATAAGATAGATGGATAAGAGGCATGGGAGGGGGTGGAGGGTAGGAGGAAGGCGGCAAAGGACAATTGAAAAGCATCGAGAGCTTTGATCCTTCTTGAAAATGATGGATGTACCGTTCGGATGGAAATTGTTTTGGTTTCATATCATTCATCCCGCACCTCATTCCTCTTCTCCCCACTGAAACCACCGCTGAACTCACATGTGGTCATAATGTTGGAGTCAGAATACCGAGAGCTGCTCTCTGTGTTTGTTTTTCTCTCATTCTTTTTGATGTGTGTCTCTCCACAGCATGTAACCCCAGCTTGTGCAGAGCTAAGGGTCGTGGGTTGCAGCCAAAGGGCCTCAGGGTGAAGGAGACTGCAGACTTTAAGGTTTACACCAAAGGAGCCGGCACCGGAGAACTCAAAGTCACCATCAAGGGACCCAGTGAGTTATACTGCAAACACTGTTTTATTATTGCCATTTGAGTTATCTCTCTACACATCACTCTAAAAACAAAACTCTACATATCTGGATGCTGTGTGCACCACACTGCAGACAAAGTTAGCTATTAGCTGATGAACATAGTGTAGCATATAGTAGCTACTTTATGCAAAGCTTGAATATCCTGTTAACAATTTGATTTTGCTGGTTTACTCAAATATCTTCTCTTCTATTGTCTAAAGACAAGAACACTTAGATTACTTATTAAGTTATTTGGGTGGTTTTTTTTTTTTAGTATTTGTGGCAGTTCTCAGTTGTAAGGTCATGTTCTACAGATGCCTGTTTGAACTTTTGTATTCAACTAAATGAGGAAAAAAAAAGAAAACAAACGCAAAAAACCTTGGAACTGAACCTACTTTTAGAAATTGGGAGAGGCAATTTTGGTGCATGTACCCTTGCACCGGGGAAACTGCACTGAGCATAAACAGAGCTTTACAGCGAGGCCCAGACATTCCTCAATTTCATCCTCAGGAGCACATTGACCATTCACAGTCAGGCATATACTAGTTTTCAACCTATTCTTGTTTAATATAGCCCAAAATCACAAATTTGCCTCAAAGGGCTTTAGAGTCTGTACCCATGACATCCTCTTTCCATAAACCCTCAGTTATGATGAAGAAAAACTCCCAAAAACCCCTTTAACAGTTTAATTTATTTTAATAATACGTTGTGGTTAAAGCTTGTTGCGTTGCTCCCAAGTGGTCAAAGACTAAATTATTGTAGATTTAAAGGGTAACTTTGCTATTTTTAGCCTGGACTTTTTTCATTTTTGTGTCAGGTTTTGAATATGATCCAGTATTGAGAGAGTGCTGAAGGCCACATAACGGGCTGCAGTGTAATCCTTGCTGACAATTGAACACCATCAAATTATGTCCATTAAAAGTGCTTGGTGCTGTGTTTACAGAGGGTCTTGAGGAGCCTTGTAAAAGGAAAGATCTCGGAGATGGTGTGTACGGATTTGAGTATTACCCCACCACACCAGGAACATACACCATCACCATCACCTGGGGCGGACAGCACATCCCCCGCAGGTATACACACTGGCATGGACACAAATACCGCAATTGAATTGCATGGACTTGTCACTGAGGCTGATCCCTTTGCTCTGTTTAGTCCCATTGAGGTCAAGATTGGAGCTGAGGCCGGCCAGCAGAAGGTGAGGGCCTGGGGTCCAGGGCTGGAGGGTGGTGTTGTTGGGAAATCTGCTGACTTTGTGGTGGAGGCTGTTGGAGACAACGTCGGTACACTGGGTAAGTAAGCCAGAGAGATGAAAGCGGTAACACACAGTAAGATTCCTGAGGTCCTGAAGTTTTACCTTCTGGGACTCACCGACGGCTCTTCTAAGCTTGCTGTGTTGGTTTTTCCTCCCTGTTCAGGGTTCTCTGTGGAAGGTCCATCTCAAGCCAAAATTGAGTGTGACGACAAGGGCGATGGATCCTGTGATGTGCGCTACTGGCCCACAGAGCCTGGGGAGTATGCCGTGCACGTGCTCTGCAACAACGAAGACATCCAGCATTCTCCCTTTATGGCTGAGATTGTCAACCCACCAGGCAAAGACTTCTACCCTGACAAGGTATGCAGGGACATGGACACTGGCTATTTCTTTCAGTGTTTAAATAATTTTCTAAAGCTCCATGTGTGTTTGTTCCAGGTTAAGGCGCATGGTCCAGGCCTTCAAAGCAGTGGTTTGGCTGTTGGAAAGCCCACTGAGTTTACAGTCGATGCCAAGCAAGGAGGAAAAGCTCCACTGAAGATTGTTGCTCAGGTAGAGCCTGCTTCATGTTTTAAACACATTTGACAGATCTGTTTCACTTTGGAATATTGTCTTTTTTAATTATTTTGGTTTTCCACATCTGCACAGGATGGCGAAGGTACTCCTGTGGATGTACAGGTTAAGGATAATGGCAATGGCACCTACGCCTGTACTTACACCCCACGTAAACCCGTAAAACACACTGCCATGGTCTCCTGGGGAGGAGTCAACATCCCTGACAGCCCGTTCAGGGTGAGTACACACAGAAAGTTTACACAAAGGACATTTTATCTCAGGAAAGTCTCTTCAGCTGTTATGTTTTTGACCACAGATGAACATTGGAGCAGGCTGTCATCCAAACAAGGTGAAGGTGTCAGGACCTGGAGTGGCCAAGACCGGCCTCAAGGCCTTCGAGCCGACATACTTCACCGTTGACTGTGCAGAGGCTGGTCAAGGTAAAGCTCCCTGACACTGTTGTACCCTGCACACAATAGGTCACAGCACAGTATTTTCTACTAGTGCATTACCAATGAAAGAATGTTTTCTGGATCTGTAATTTTTTTGATCAATCAGAAACAGGTTGGATTTGCCAGCTGTTACTTTTTTTTTATGTTGGTTCTTCTTATTGGACTCAAGTGAAAATCTTAAGTGGAATGTGTTTTTTGCTTGTTAAAACAACCTATAACATAAAAGTATAGAAGTTCATACAATAGCTGAAAGGATTAGTGTCTTATGATGACTTTGTCTCCTGTCCTCAGGTGACATCAGCATAGGGATAAAGTGTGCCCCCGGAGTGGTGGGACCTGCAGAGGCTGACATTGACTTTGACATCATCAGGAACGACAACGATACATTCACTGTCAAGTATACTCCTCCTGGAGCAGGCAGCTACACCATCATGGTCCTGTTTGCTGACCAGGTTTGGATCTTGCATTGTTTGTAGAAAAGTGTGCATTTGTAGTGTATTGTGTGTTAAAATGTGTGAGTCTGAACGCAGTATCACTGATGTTTGTTGTTCAGGCTATTCCAATGACGCCCATCAGAATTAAAGTAGATCCCTCTCATGATGCCAGCAAAGTCAAGGCAGAGGGACCAGGACTGAGTCGCAGTGGTAAGAACAACTGTTTAGTAGGTTGTTAAATTACACACATTACACATTTTTATTTATCTTCATATTATATTTAAACCCCCTGCACGGAACTTTCATTGTGTGTTGATTCTGGCAGTCCCTGTG
>NW_023339707.1:1407465-1413021 GCF_004916995.1 Morone saxatilis | reverse complement strand
AGATGCCTGAGAGGCGCCATTCGCTCGGAAAAGACTTGCCCTCGAACTCGCCTAACTTCCTGTCTCCACTTTGGCGCGCTCAGCTGAAAATAAAAAGAGTGGTGCGCAACCTCGCACGAGCGGACCAAATCCTGGGTCGGGAACGGCGAGTATACTGTGGCCTTAAGAGTCAAAATTCTAAAGCTTAAATTGATGAAAAATCTAAATATAATGCACTTTATTTCATTTCAATTATAAAAATGTCAATTATTATTATTCAATCATGCATAACTTTTCATCTATCTTTTTTCTTCCTGGCAGCAATGAGCTTCCATACAAACAAGAGAAATGCTTTAGGTCAAGAGTAACAACCAGATCATTTTCACACTCCGTATGACGGACAGAATCAAAAAAATGACAAGCTCTGGTTATGTACTGTATGTATTGAACACAGAAATGATGCTAACATTGAGGGTTGAAATCAAAAGGTATGGAGGTACAAGAGCCGATCAACAGGGCAAGTACGTACTGTCTCCCAGGCTGTGACGTTGACCTTGCTGAGGTCCAGTGTGGGTGCCACAGCAACATTGAAGGGGCTCTTAGGAAATGTGTATTCCCCACCCGTAGTCACGGCAACTCCAATGAGGACCCTGGGGCAGGAAGGTGGAGTGACGTTAGATGTGATCACACAAATTATTATGGCTGGAAAGGGTGGACAGAAATAATTGCTGTTGCTGCAGGCCCCCATGCAATCTGGGGGGCCACAGAATTTAAAACAAGTAGAGATGCTGCTGATATGTTATTGCCTGTTTTTTTCTAAATATTTTTTAATGTGTGTGCAGACAGATCTTACATGGAAAAGACAGTAACACTCAGAAGGCAGCTACAGAGGCTGTGATTTTCCCATCTCACCTGCTGCTTAAGAGATGCAGGTGGATGTAATTTTGTACAGTAGTGTGTGTTGTCGTTGTGATTATGTTGATTGGATTTCATAAGTCTTTGAAGTATCATGGTAAAGCGCATCTACTTTTGGTTGGCAACTGAATGTTGCTTGTTCGGTTGGTTTTGTTTATTTTGCTGTAGAGTCTCCTTCCTCTCGTGATTATCAGTACGATCATTCAATGAAGGAACACAGAGATTCCAGAATTCATGGCGAGAAATCGCCATGAATGTTGGAAAAGAGGAGGCCATATGCCGGAAAATTTGGAAGAACCTTTTTGTCTTTTCATAATTTCGTTTTCTTCTCATTGTTGCCCATATGAAACACCTTGTCAGTTTGTTTTCAGATCTACAGTGCTCTCTTTGTTGTGTAATTGTAGAGATGACTGTAGGCAAAGACCAGGAAGTGACTGTCAAATCAAAGGGTGCTGGTGGTCAGGGCAAGGTCGCTGCCAAGGTGACAGGACCAGCAGGGAAGCCAGTGACCAGCAAGGTATATGATTTGGATTAATTTTCTTCAGCAGAAAATGTAAATATTTGATATGTATTTTATTATGTATTATTAAAATACTGCTATTAAAATATATATTTTTTTCTATGATTTCTTGTTCCAGGTTGAGCCAGGGCTAAGTCCAGAGACCAGTCAGGTCAAGTTTATCCCCCGGGAGGTGGGGCCATACCAGGTTGAACTGACCTATGATGGAGTGCCAATCCCTGGATCACCCTTCACCCCCACAGCTTACCCTACCTCAGATCCCTCCAAGGTTAGCTACAGTTACTGACAGACTGTATACATATCTATGGAAAGAATAGAAAATGAATAAAATGCAAGTATTTTTGTTACCGACACACTTGTAATTATTTATCTCTCTCCTTCCTCCCTCCTCTTATCAGGTACGCTGCTCTGGGCCAGGCTTGGAGCGTGCCAAGGTCGGGGAGAAAGGGGAGTTCATTGTGGACTGTACCAACGCCGGCCCGGCTGACCTGACCATCGAGATCATCTCGGACAGTGGCACCGAGGCCGAGGTTCACATCCAGGACAACGGAGATGGGACCTACACCATCACCTACATCCCTCTCTACCCTGGCTCGTACACTCTCACCATCCGCTACGGTGGCCAGGATGTGCCCAACTTCCCTGCTCGGCTCAACGTGGAGCCTGCGGTTGATGCGAGTGGAGTCCGTGTGTTTGGACCAGGAGTGGAGGGCAAAGGTGTTCACAAAATTGTTAAAGCAACAATAATAATTGTTGCTTTATTCATTCTCCATATCTTGCATGTGCAAGTTTTATATGATGTAATTAGGGATGCATCAATTCGATCCGCTGGATTGGTGTTAAGGTCAATCTTAAGCAGGCAGGTATCAGCCAGATGATATACAGTTTCTTTGTCAGTGTCATTGTAACACCGCAACCCCTGACCTCATGTTACCCTACATAAAAATTCTTAGTTCCTGAGTTCCACATGATGTGGTGTGCAGATTTTACACTGGTATTGGATTGGTGCATCCCTAAAAGGGTAATCTAAGCCTGTACAAGCTTTTCAACGACATGCTGCATGTCCCCTGTCCTGTGTTTTTAGGTGTTTTCCGCGAGGCAACCACAGACTTCACTGTGGACGCCCGTGCTCTCACACAGGCCGGAGGTGACCACATCAAAACCCTCATCAGCAACCCGTCTGGCAGCCGCACAGATGCTCTGATCACCGACCTCGGAGATGGAACCTACAACGTAGAGTACACTCCTTATGAGGAAGGTGAGTACACAAATTTTAGTTTGTGCAGAATTTGTAGGTTTGTCATCGGATTCTCCCATACATGAGTTTGAAGTGGTCTTTATATTGTGTGTATGCTTCAGGCCCACACAGCGTGGAAGTTTGCTATGATGGCTCTCCAGTACCTAAGAGTCCATTCCGCATTGCTGTTACCGAAGGCTGTGATCCAGCTCGTGTCCGCGTGCATGGTCCTGGTCTGAAAGGTGGCACCACCAACAAGCCCAACAAGTTCACAGTGGAAACCCGGTAAGGGAGAGAGAATATTGACTGGAAAGAGTTCAAGGTGGAAAACGCTAATTTTACTGAAGTGTTTCTTGCTTGTATGTTTAACATCCGTCCTCCCTCCTGCAGAGGAGCAGGTACTGGTGGTCTTGGTCTGGCAATGGAGGGTCCGTCAGAGGCCAAAATGTCCTGCACTGATAACAAGGATGGCAGCTGCAGTGTCGAGTACGTCCCATACGAGCCTGGCACATACAACCTCAACATCACCTACGGAGGGCAGCCCATCAAAGGTATAAATAATCAATGTAAAAAAAAGACACTATTGTCATGATGTATTCTGTTTTATTTTAAAAGAATTTTAAGGTCCAATGTGGAACATTTAGGAATATAATATAAGAGGAAAAAGTAGAGGTGGAGTTTGGATGTATAAAATTTTGACTTGCTAAACTGCTAGGGCACTCTAGAATACATTTTTTAAAAAACTTTTCTGATGTTTTGTCTGCGCAGGTAGTCCATTCTCGGTGCCAGTCAGTGACACAGTGGACAGCACCAAGGTGAAGTGCCAGGGTCCAGGCCTGGGCAACAATGTCAGGGCCAACATTCCTCAGGCATTCACAGTGGACGCCTCCAAAGCTGGTGTGGCCCCACTGCAGGTCCGCGTACAGGGACCCAAAGGTATGTGTCTGTTCAAATTAGAACACAACCAATAGGGGTTTTTTGAGACTGATTTTAGAGAGGAAGCATTGCCGATTACCCATATTGTGGCTGATATAGTGAATTTTTGTACTGGAATGAGACTCTAAACAAATAACTTTATTAAATATTTAAATTGAATATCCTTTGACATGATAAATAACTTAATATATTGGCTACATTGTCAACTGATCCTAGAAATAAACACTGAGAAAATAAATAAAATAAAATAAATATCTAAACATCTGTACTGTAAAAAACGACATGCCTTTCTGCATTCTATATACTGCTATCATACCGATATGTCTGTGATAGGCCAATGATCGATATATCGGGCTCTACTTCTAATGTTTCTGATCAATTCACAAATTAAATCTTGTGTTTTGTAATATACAAAAAGAAAGCTAAGCAAGAATTTTAACACTTTTTTTATTTAACATCTTTCTGTTTCTGCCTGTTTGTGTGTATGTGTTTAGGTGTGGTGGAGCCTGTGGAAGTGGTGGATAATGGTGACCAGACTCACACAGTCAACTATGTTCCCACCAGAGAGGGACCCTATTCCATTAATGTGTTGTATGCCGATGAGGAGATACCACGCAGGTAACACACAAAAGCACACGTCAACATTTTCTAGCATCTGAACATTTTCTGTCTCTCCAGTTTCTCTGTGGTCATGCAGCTCCTCCTCTCTCCCTCTGTCAGCCCCTACAAGGTGAAGGTGCTCCCCACCCACGATGCCAGCAAGGTGCGTGCCAGCGGACCCGGCCTCAACACCACTGGGGTGCCCGCCTCCCTGCCCGTCGAGTTTACCATTGACGCCAAAGATGCAGGCGAGGGACTGCTGGCAGTGCAGATCACAGTGAGTGCTTGCCTGTGATGCTCATGATAGAAATGTATTATTTTGGTAACTGACAAACTTTGGTAATTCTCCACCCCCTCCCCCCCCTACAGGACCCAGAAGGGAAGCCTAAGAAGGCAAACATCCGTGACAACCATGATGGGACCTACCTGGTGTCCTATGTGCCAGACATGACTGGCAGATACACCATCCTCATTAAGTACGGAGGGGATGAGATCCCATACTCACCCTACCGTATTAGGGCCGTGCCCTCCGGAGACGCCAGCAAGTGCACTGTCACAGGTATGTAAAGGACTGTTTGTTCTTGAATGGTGGGGATAAACCTTACTTATACAGTTTGGTTTTACATTGAAGAGTTAGCAATACTTTGACTTTTATACAATTGGTTTGATTCAAAAGCCATCGTATTGCTGGTCAATTTTATACTGTCATCTCTATACCATTGGAGTGATAGTCTTTTTGCACCCAGATGTTTCATGTTGATGTGTCATGTTGACCACATTTTATGGTTCTGCAGTTCTGCAAATCTGCAGTAGGTAACCTTTATAAAAATAATGTCTGTCCATTAAATATGAAGCTGCAGTCGGGAGATGATTATCTCAGCTTAGCATAAGTTAACCATCAAGGTGAAACAGCTGACCATTAGCGTCTTTACGCTAAGCTAAGCTAAGCTAAGCACTGCCGGCTCTAGCTTTATATGTAGAAACAGACATGAGAGTGTTATCTATCTTCTCAAACTATTCCTTTAAAATGAACAGAGATGTATTCCCTGTTTATTTGTTTGTTTATTTATTTATTTATTTATCTATTTATTTTAGGAAAAAATTAAAACTAATGTTCAGTTCTAATTATCATTCTTAAAAATAAATTTTATTCCCAAACTGTGATGTGTTATCACAAACAATACTCTCCCATAATAACTCAGCTTGATTTAATTATAGTAAGACTTCCTCAGAGGGGTGTGATAAAATACAGGCTCAGCTATTTAGGATTTCATCTCTCGGCGTACCTGCTGCTCACATTGTTATGTTGTGTTCCTCACGCTGTGCTCCTCATTGACACTCCCCCTCACCCAAGTCCCTGCTGTACACA
>NW_023339707.1:1406796-1407426 GCF_004916995.1 Morone saxatilis | reverse complement strand
CACACACGCAAACATACACACACATACCACCCCCCTTCCCCTCGCTTCACACTCCACCATCACCATTTGTTTTCATCCAAGTGTTCGGAGCACAGTTATTGCCTCCCACCACCCCCACCCCCACCTGACTGTCTTTTATTTGTCACTTTTGTTTTTCTCGCTCCCCTGCTTCTCACCGTTCCTATTTTCAGTCTCAATCGGCGGTCACGGTTTAGGTAAGCCCACTAAACGAATGTAGAGGAACTACTCTACCTTTTCTTTCTATCAGCATGGAGGATAGTGGCACCAGCTTTCTATAGGATATTCTCTCTCTCTCTCTCTCTGAAGAGAGAGAACAAAAGAGAAAACGAGAGAGAGAACGAGAGAGGAGAACGGAGACGATGACCCGAGGAAATGTTTATTATTTACTGAGGGATGACTGAAATTGGCCACACCACTTCAAAGGACCAGATTTGTCATTTGCGACTTAGATCCGCTGCGAATTTCTACTTTCCTTCAACTCCATCTCTCTCTCAAGAAAGCCCCGTAGGTGTGATCACAAGGTCTTTGTGGAAGTTCTCAACACGATGCAGTATGGTGCGATCGTTGCGTCTACTCCTCCAGAAGACGAGACGCGCTGGTTCGATGAGA